>NW_027476641.1:0-167081 GCF_051020955.1 Megalopta genalis
CATGCGAAACACATGATTTAGCTTCAAATCCATGAGAAACACATGGTTTAGCTTCATATTCTTGCGAAACAAATAGTTTAGCTTCAAATCAATGCGAAGTAGAAGGCTAAGCTTCAAGTCCATGCGAAACAAATGATTTAGGTTCAGATACTTGCGATATAAGTGATATAGCCTCAAATGCAGGAGAAACAAACGTGTAAGCTCCAAATCCATGCGAAACAAATGAATTAGCTTCAAATCAATACGATGTAGAAGGTTTAGCTCCAAATCCAAGCGAAATACATGATTTAGCTTCAAATCAATGCGATGTAGAAGGCTTAGCTACAAATCCGTGCGGATCAAATGATTTTTCTTCAAATACTAGCGATAGAAGTGATATAGCTTCAAATGCAGGCGAAACAAACCAGTTAGCTTCAATTCCATGCGAAACACATGATTTAGCTTAAAATTCATGCGAAACACATGGATTAGATTCAAATTCGTGCGAAACAAATGATTTAGCTTCAGATACTTGTGGTATATATGATTTAGAATCAACTGCATGCGAAACAGACGAGTTAGCCTCAAATCCAAGCGATACACACGATTTAGATTCAAATTCATGCGACACACATGATTTAGCTTCAAATCAATGCGAAGTAGAAGGCTTAGCTTCAAATACATGAGAAACAAATGATACTTGCGATACAAGAGATGTAGTTTCAGATGCAGGCAAAACAAACGAGTTACCTTCAAATCCAAGCGAAACACATGATTTACCTTCAAATTAATGCGAAGTAGAAGGCTTATCGCCAAAGCCATGCGACACAAATGATTTAGCTTCAAATACTTGCGATATAATTGATAAAGCTTCAAATGCAGGCGAAACAAACGAGTTAGCTTCAAATCCAAGCGAAATACATGATTTTGTTTCAAATCAATGCGAAGTAGAAGGCTTAGCTTCAAATCCATGCGACACAAATGATTTAGCTTCAAATACTTGCGATAGAAGTGATATGGCTGCAATGCAGGCGAAACAAACGAGTTAGCTTCAAAGCCATGCGACACAAATGATTTAGCTTCAAATACTTGCGATATAATTGATATAGCTTCAAATGCAGGCGAAACAAACGAGTTAGCTTCAAATCCAAGCGAAACACATGATTTAGTTTCAAATAAACGCGAAATAGTAGGCTTAGCTTCAAATCCATGCGAAACAAATGATTTAGCTTCACGTACTTGCGATATAAATAATATAGCTTCAAATGCAGGCGAAAAACAAACGAGTTAGCTTCAAATCTGTGCGAAACACATGATTTAGATTCAAATTCATACGAAACACATGCTTTAGCTTCATAGTCTTGCGAAACAAATGATTTAGCTTCAATTACATGCGATATAAATGATATAGCTTCAAATGCAGGCAAAACAAACGAGTTAGCTTCAAATCCATGCGGAACACATGATTTAGCTTCAAATCAATGAGAAGTAGATGGCGTAGCTTTAAAACCATGCGACACAAATGATTTAGCTTCAAATACTTGCGATATAATTGATAAAGCTTCAAATGCAGGCGAAACAAACGAGTTAGCTACAAATCCAAGCGAAACACACGATTTAGTTTCAAATCAATGCGAAGTAGAAGGTTTAGCTTCAAATCCATGCGACACAAATGATTTACCTTCAAATACTTGCGATAGAAGTGATATAGCTGCAATGCAGGCAAAACAAACGAGTTAGCTTCAAAGCCATGCGAAACAAATGATTTAGCTTCACATACTTGCGATATAAATGATATAGCTTCAAATGCAGGCTAAACAAACGAGTTACCTTCAAATCCAAGCGAAACACATGATTTACCTTCAAATTAATGCGAAGTAGAAGGCTTATCGCCAAAGCCATGCGACACAAATGATTCAGCTTCAAATACTTGCGATATAAATGATATAGCTTCAAATGCAGGCGAAACAAACGAGTTACCTTCAAATTCAAGCGAAACACATGATTTACCTTCAAATTAATGCAAAGTAGAAGGCTTATCTTCAAAGCCCTGCGACACAAATGATTTAGCTTCAAATACTTGCGATATAATTGATATAGCTTCAAATGCAGGCGAAACAAACGAGTTAACTTCAAATCTGCGCGAATCACATGATTCAGCTTCAAATTCATGCGAAACACATGGTTTAATTCATATTCTTGCGAAACAATTGGTTTAGATTCAGATACTTGTGATAAACATGATTTAGCTTCAAATGCAGGCGAAACAAACGAGTTACCATCAAATCCAAGCGAAACACATGATTTACCTTCAAATTAATGCGAAGTAGAAGGTTTAGCTTCAAATCAATGCGAAACAACTGATTTGGCTTCAAATACTTGCGAATATAAATGATGTAGCTTCAAATGGAGGCGAAACAAACGAGTTAGATTCAAACTCATGCGAAACACATGGTTTAGCTTCATATTCTTGCGAAACAAATGGCTTAGATTATAAATTCTTGCGAAACAAAATGGTCAACTTTAAATACTTGTGATATACATGATTTAGGTTCAACTGTATGTGAAACAAACGTGTTAACTTCAAATCCAAGCCAAGCAGATGATTTAGCTTCAAATCAATGTGAAGTAGAACGCTTAGCTTCAAATCCGGGGGAAACAAATGACTTAGTTTCAAATACTTGTAATATATGTGATATAGCTTCAAATGCAGGCGAAACAAACGAGTTATCGTCTAGTCCATGCGAAACACATGATTTAGTTTCAAATCAATTCGCATTTGATGTCATAGCTTCAAATTCATGCGAAACAAACGATTTATCTTCAGATACTGGCGATGTAAGTGATATAGCATCAAATGCAGGCGTAAAGAACGAGTTAACTTGAAATCTATGCGAAACACATTATTTAGGTTCAAAACGAAAGATTTAGATTCAAATACTTGCGAATATAAGTGATATAGATCCAAAGCAGGCGAAACAAACGAGTTAGCCCCAAATCCATGAGCAACACATGATTTATCTTCAAATCAATGCGAAGTAGAAGGCTTAGCTTCAAATACATGAGAAACAAATGATTTAGCTTCAGATACTTGCGATACAAGAGATATTGTTTCAGATGCAGGCAAAACAAGCGAGTTATCTACAAATGCATGCGAAACGCATGATTTAGCTTCAAATCAATGCGAAGTAGAAGGCGTAGCTTCAAATCCACGCGACAAAAACGATTTAGCTTCAAATACTTGCGGTATAATTGATATAGCTTCAAATGCAGGCGAAAGAAACGAGTTAGATTCAAATCCATGCGGAACACATGATTTAGCTTCAAATCAATGCGATGTGGAAGATTCTGCTTCAAATCCATGCGAAACACGTGATTTAGTTTCAAATCAATGTGAAGTAGAACGCTTAGCTTCAAATCCATGCGAAACACATGATTTAGCTTCACATACTTGCGATATAAATGATATAGCTTCAAATGCAAGGAGAAACAAACGAGTTAGCTTCAAATCCAAGCGATACACATGATTTAGCTTCAAATCCAATCGAAACACATGGTTTAGCTTCATATTCTTGCGAAACAAATGGTTTAGATTCAAATACTTGTGATAAACATGATTTAGCTTCAAATGCAGGCGAAACAAACGAATTAGTTTCAAATCCATGCGAAACACATGATTTTGCTACAAATCCAAGCGAAACACGTGGTTTATCTTCATATTCTTGCGAAACAAATGGTTTAGCTTCATATACTTGTGATAAACATGATTTAGCTTCAACCGCATGCGAAACAATCGCGTTAGCTTCATATGCAAGGGAAACAAACGATTTAGCTTCGAATCAATCCGAAGTTGAAGGCTTAGCATCAAATCAATGCGAAATAAACGAGTTAGATTCAAATCCATGCGAAACGCATGATGTAGCTTCAAATCAATGCGAAGTAGAAGGCGTAGCTTTAAAACCATGCGACACAAATGATTTAGTTTCAAATACTTGCGATATAATTGATAAAGCTTCAAATGCAGGCGAAACAAACGAGTTAGCTTCAAATCCAAGCGAAACACATGATTTAGCTTCAAATCAAGTCGAAGTAGAAGGCTTTGCTTCAAATCCATGCGAAACACATGATTTAGATTCAAATCAATGCGAAGTAGAAGGCTTAGCTTCAAATCAATGCGGAACCAATGATTTAGATTCAAATACTTGCGATATAATTGATATAGTGTCAACTGCAGGCGAAACAAACGAGTGAGCTACAAATCCATGCAAAAAACATGACTAACATCAAATCAATGCGATATAAAAGGTCTAGCTCCAAATCCATGCGAAACACATGATTTTGCTGCAAATCAATGCGATGTGGAAGATTCTGCTTCAAATCCATGCGAAACAAATGATTTAGCATCAGATACTTGCGATATAAGTGATGTTGCTTCAAATGCAGAGGAAACAATCGAGTTAGCTACAAATCCATGCAAAACACATGATTTAGCTTCAAATTCATGGGAAACACATGGTTTAGCTTCATATTCTTGCGAAACATATGGTTTAGTTTCAGATACTTGTGATAAACATGATTTAGCTTCAACTGCATGCGAAACAAACGAGTTAGCTTCAAATCCATGCGAAACAAATTATTTAGCTACAAATCAATACGAAGTAGAAGGCATAGCTCCAAATCCATGCGGAACCAATGGTTTAGTTTCAGATATTTGTGATAAACATGATTTAGATTCAACTGCATGCGAAACAAACGAGTTAGCTTCAAATCCATGCGACACAAATGTTATAGCTCCAAATCAATGCGAAGTAGAAGGCTTAGCTACAAATACATGAGAAACAAATGATTTAGCTTCAGATAATTGCGATATAAGTGATATAGCACCAAAAGCAGGCGAAACAGACGAGTTAGCATCAAATCCATGCGAAACAAATGCTTTAGGTTCAGATACTTGCGATATAAGGCATGGAGCTTCAAGTGCAGGAGAAACTATCGAGTTAGCTCCAAATCCATGCGAAACAAATGATTAGCTACAAATAAATGCGAAGTAGAAGGCTTAGCTCCAAATCCATGCGGAACCAATGATTTAGATTCGAATACTTGCGATTAAGTGATATAGAGTCAACTGCAGGCGATACAAACGTGTTAGCTACAAATCCATGCAAAAAACATGACTAACTTCAAATCAATGCGATATAGAATGTCTAGATCCAAATCCATGCGAAACACATAATTTAGCTGCAAATCAATGCGATGTGGAAGATTCTGCTTCAAATCCATGCGAAACACATGATTTAGTTTCAAATCAATGTGAGGTAGAACGCTTAGCTTCAAATCCATGCGAAACACATGATTTAGCTTCACATACTTGCGATATAAATGATATAGCTTCAAATGCAAGGAGAAACAAACGAGTTAGCTTCAAATCCAAGCGATACACATGATTTAGTTTCAAATCAATGCGAAGTAGAAGGCTTAGCTTCAAATCGATGCGAAACAAATGATTTAGCTTCACATACTTGCGATATAAATGATATAGCTTCAAATGCAGGAGAAACAAACGAGTTAGCTTCAAATCTATGCGAAACACATGATTTAGCTTCAAATCCAAGCGAAACACATGGTTTAGCTTCATATTCTTGCGAAACAAATGGTTTAGATTCAAATACTTGTGATAAACATGATTTAGCTTCAAATGCAGGCGAAACAAACGAATTAGTTTCAAATCCATGCGAAACACATGATTTTGCTACAAATCCAAGCGAAACACGTGGTTTATCTTCATATTCTTGCGAAACAAATGGTTTAGCTTCATATACTTGTGATAAACATGATTTAGCTTCAACCGCATGCGAAACAATCGCGTTAGCTTCATATGCAAGGGAAACAAACGATTTAGCTTCGAATCAATGCGAAGTTGAAGGCTTAGCATCAAATCAATGCGAAATAAACGAGTTAGATTCAAATCCATGCGAAACGCATGATGTAGCTTCAAATCAATGCGAAGTAGAAGGCGTAGCTTGAAATACACGCGACAAAATTGATTTAGCTTCAAATACTTGCGATATAATTGATATAGCTTCAAATGCAGGCGAAAGAAACGAGTTAGTTCCAAATCCATGCGAAACACATGATTTAGCTTCAAATCCAAGCGAAACACATGGTTTAGCTTCATATACTTGCGATATAAGTGATATAGCTTCAAATCCATGCGACACAAATGATTTAGCTTCAAATACTTGCTATAGAAGTGATATAGCTGCAATGCAGGCGAAACAAACGAGTTAGCTTCAAATCCAAGCGAAACACATGATTTAGTTTCAAATCAATACGAAGTAGAAGGCTTAGCTTCAAATCCATGCGAAACAAATGATTTAACTTCACATACTTGCGATATAAATGATATAGCTTCAAATCCATGCGTCACAAATGATTTAGCTTCAAATACTTGCTATAGAAGTGATATAGCTGCATTGCAGGCGAAACAAACGAGTTAGCTTCTAATACTTGCGATAGAAGTGATATAGCTTCAAACGCAGGCGAAACGAACGAGTTACCTTCAAATTCAAGCGAAACACATGATTTACCTTCAAATTAATGCGAAATAGAAGGCTTATCTTCGAAGCCATGCGAAACAAATGATTTAGCTTCAAATACTTGCGATATAATTGATATATCTTCAAATACATGCGAAACAAACGAGTTAGCTCCCAATCCATGCGAAACACATGATTTAGCTTCAAATCAAAGCGAAACACATGATTTAGCTTCAAATAAACGCGATGTAGAAAGTTTGGCTTCATAAACCGTGCGAAACAAATGATTTCGCTTGAAATACTTGCGATATAAATGATATAGCTCCAAATGCAGGCAACACAAACGAGTCAGCTTCAAATATATGCGAAACACATGATTTAGCTTCAAATTCATGCGAAACACATGGTTTAGCTTCATATTCTTGCGAAACAAATGGTTTAGCTTCAGATAACTGTAATAAACATGATTTAGCTTCAACTGCATGCGAAACAAACGAGTTAGCTTCAAATCCATGCGAAACGCATGTTGTAGCTTCAAATCCATGTGAAGTAGTAGGCTTAGCTTCAAATACATGAGAAGCAGATGATTTAGATTCAAATAATTGCGATATAAGTGATATAGCACCAAAAGCAGGCGAAACAGACGAGTAAGCATCATATCCATGCGAAACAAATGCTTTAGGTTCAGATACTTATGATATAAGTGATATAGCTTCAAATGCAGGAGAAACTATCGAGTTAGCTTTAAATCCATGCGAAACAAATTATTTAGCTACAAATCAATGCGAAGTAGAAGGCGTAGCTCCAAATCCATGCGGAACCAATGGTTTAGTTTCAGATACTTGTGATAAACATGATTTAGATTCAACTGCATGCGAAACAAACGAGTTAGATTCAAATCCATGCGAAACAAATGTTGTAGCTCCAAATCAATGCGAAGTAGAAGGCTTAGCTACAAATACATGAGAAACAAATGATTTAGCTTCAAATACTTGCGATATAGAAGCTATAGCTTCAAATCCATGCGAAACACATGATTTATCTGCAAATCAATGCGATGTAGAAGGTTTAGCTTCAAATCCATGCGAAACAAATGATTTAGCATCAGATACTTGCGATATAAGTGATATAGCATCAAATGCAGGCTAAATAAACGAGTTAGCTTAAAATCCATGCAAAACACATGATTAAGCTTCAAATCAATGCTATGTAGAAGGTTTAGCATCAAATCCATGCGACACAAATGATTTAGCTTCAGATACTTGCGATATAAGTGATATAGCTTCATCTGCAGGCTAAACAAACGAGTTAGCTACAAATCCATGCAAAAAACATGACTAATTTCAAATGAATGCGATATAGAAGGTATAGCTTCAAATCCAAGCGAATTTATGATTTAGTTTCAAATCAATGCGAAGTAGAAGGCTTAGCTTCAAATTCATGCGAAACAAATGATTTAGCTTTACATGCTTGCGATTAAATGTTATAGCTTCAAATGCAGGCGAAACAAACGAGGTTGCTTCAAATCCAAGGGAACCAAATAATTTAGCTTCAAATCAATGCGAAGTTGAAGGCTTAGCTTCAAATCAATGCGAAACAAATGGTTTAGGTTCAAATACTTGTGGTATACATGATTTACCTTCAACTGCATGCGAAACAAACGAGTTAGCTTCAAATGTATGCGAAACACATGATCTAGATTCAAATCAATGCGAAGTAGGGCAGGCGTAGCTTCAAATACATGCGACACAAATGATTTAGCTTCACATACTAGCGATTTAATGATATAGCTTCAAATGAAGGAAAAACAAACGAGTTAGCTTAAAATGCAAGCGAAACACATGATTTAGATTCAAATCAATGCGAAGTAGAAGGCTTCGCTTGAAATCCATGCGAAGCAAATGATTTAGCTTCACATTCTTGCGATATAAATGATATAGCTTCAAGTGCAGGCGAAGCAAACGAGTTGGCTTCAAATCCACGCGAGAAACATGATTTAGCTTCAAATCCATGAGAAACACATGGTTTAGCTTCATATTCTTGCGAAACAAATGGTTTAGATTCAGATAGTTGTGATGAACATGATTTAGCTTCAACTGCATGCGAAACAATCGCGTTAGCTTCAAATCCGAGGGAAACAAATGATTTAGCTTCAAATCAATGCGAAGTTGAAGGCTTAGCTTCAAATCAATGCGAAACAAATGGTTTAGCTTCAAATATTTGCGATATACATGATTTAAATTCAACTGCATAAGAAACACACGAGATAGCATCAAATCCAAGCGAAACACATGATTTAGCTTCAAATGAATGCGAAGTAGAAAGCTCAGCTTCAAATCCATGAGAATCAAATGATTTAGTCTTAAATACTTGTGATATGCATGATATAGCTTCAAATGCAGGCGAAACAAACGAGTTAGCTTCAAATCCAGGCGAATCAGATGTTTAAGCTTCAAATCAATGTGGAGTAGAAGGCATAGCTTCAAATCCATGCGAAACAAATGATTTAGCTTCAAATACTTGCGATATAATTGATATAGCATCAAATGCAGGCGAAACAAACGAGTTAGCTTCAAATCTGTGCGAAACACATGATTTAGCTTCAAATCAATGCGAAGTAGAAGGCTTAGCTTCAAAGCCATGCGACACAAATGGTTTAGCTTCAAATACTTGCGTACAATTGATATAGCTTCAAATGCATGCGAAACAAACGAGTTAGCTTCAAATCCAAGCGAGACACATGATTTAGTTCCAAATCAATGCGAAGTAGAAGGCTTAGCTTCAAATCCAAGCGAAACACATGATTTACCTTCAAATTAATGCGAAGTAGAAGGCTTATCCTCAAAGCCATGCGACACAAATGATTCAGCTTCAAATACTTGCGATATAATTGATTTAGCTTCAAATGCAGGCGAAACAAACGAGTTAGCTTCAAATCCAAGCGAAACACATGGTTTAGCTTCATATTCTTCCGAAACAAATGGTTTAGCTTCATATACTTGAGATATAAATGATATAGCTTCAAATGCAGGCGAAACAGACGAGTTAGCTTCAAATCCCAGCGAAATACATGGTTTAGTTTCAAATCAATGCGAAGTAGAAGGCTTAGCTTCACATACATGAGAAACAAATGATTTAGCTTCAGATAATTGCGATATAATTGATAAAGCTTCAAATGCAGGCGAAACAAACGAGTTAGATTCAAATCCAAGCAAAACAGATGATTTAATTTCAAATCAATGCGAAGCAGAAGGCTTAGCTTCAAATCCATGCGAAACAAATGATTTAGTTTCACATACTTGCGATATAAATGATATAGCTTCAAATGCAGGCGAAACAAACGAGTTAGCTTCAAATCCAAGCGAAGCACGTGATTTACCTTCAAATTAATGCGAAGTAGAAGGCTTATCCTCAAAGCCATGCGACACAATTGATTTAGCTTCAAATACTTGCGATACAATTGATATAGCTTCAAATGCATGCGAAACAAACGAGTTAGCTTCAAATCCCAGCGAAACACATGATTTAGTTCCAAATCAATGCGAAGTAAAGGCTTAGTTTCAAATCCATGCGACACAAATGATTTAGCTTCAAATACTTGCGATAGAAGTGATATAGCTTCAATGCAGGCGAAACAAACGAGTTAGCTTCAAAGCCATGCAACACAAATGATTTAGCTTCATATACTTGCGATATAAATGATATAGCTTCAAATGCAGGCGATACAAGCGAGTTAGCTTCAAATCCAAGCGAAACACATGGTTTAGTTTCAAATCAATGCGAAGTAGGAGGCTTATCCTCAAAGCCATGCGACACAAATGATTTAGCTTGAAATACTTGCGATAGAAGTGATATAGCTTCAATGCAGGCGAAACAAACGAGTTAACTTCAAAGCCATGCAACACAAATGATTCAGCTTCATATACTTGCGATATAAATGATATAGCTTCAAATGCAGGCGAAACAAACGAGTTAGCATCAAATCCAAGCGAAACACATGGTTTAGTTTCAAATCAATGAGAAGTAGGAGGCTTATCCTCAAAGCCATGCGACACAAATGATTTAGCTTCAAATACTTGCGATTAAGTGATATAGAGTCAACTGCAGGCGATACAAACGTGTTAGCTACAAATCCATGCAAAAAACATGACTAACTTCAAATCAATGCGATATAGAATGTCTAGATCCAAATCCATGCGAAACACATAATTTAGCTGCAAATCAATGCGATGTGGAAGCTTCTGCTTCAAATCCATGCGAAACACATGATTTAGTTTCAAATCAATGTGAGGTAGAACGCTTAGCTTCAAATCCAAGCGAAACACATGGTTTAGCTTCATATTCTTGCGAAACAAATGGTTTAGCTTCAGATAGTTGTGATGAACATGATTTAGCTTCAACTGCATGCGAAACAATCGCGTTAGCTTCAAATCCAAGGGAAACAAATGATTTAGCTTCAAATCAATGCGAAGTTGAAGGCTTAGCTTCAAATCAATGCGACACAAATGATTTAGATTCAAATACTTGCGATAGAAGTGATATAGCTTCAATGCAGGCGAAACAAACGATTTAGCTTCTAAGCCATGCGACACAAATGATTTAGCTTCAAATACTTGCGATATAATTGATAATTGATACAGCATCAAATGCAGGCGAAACAAACGAGTTAGCTTCAAATCCAAGCGAAACACATGGTTTAGTTTCAAATCAATGCGAAGTAGGAGGCTTATCCTCAAAGCCATGCGACACAAATGATTTAGCTTCAAATACTTGCGATATAATTGATATAGCATCAAATGCAGGCGAAACAAACGAGTTAGCTTCAAATCTGTGCGAAACACATGATTTAGCTTCAAATCAATGCGAAGTAGAAGGCTTAGCTTCAAAGCCATGCGACACAAATGGTTTAGCTTCAAATACTTGCGTACAATTGATATAGCTTCAAATGCATGCGAAACAAACGAGTTAGCTTCAAATCCAAGCGAGACACATGATTTAGTTCCAAATCAATGCGAAGTAGAAGGCTTAGCTTCAAATCCAAGCGAAACACATGATTTACCTTCAAATTAATGCGAAGTAGAAGGCTTATCCTCAAAGCCATGCGACACAAATGATTCAGCTTCAAATACTTGCGATATAATTGATTTAGCTTCAAATGCAGGCGAAACAAACGAGTTAGCTTCAAATCCAAGCGAAACACATGGTTTAGCTTCATATTCTTCCGAAACAAATGGTTTAGCTTCATATACTTGAGATATAAATGATATAGCTTCAAATGCAGGCGAAACAGACGAGTTAGCTTCAAATCCCAGCGAAATACATGGTTTAGTTTCAAATCAATGCGAAGTAGAAGGCTTAGCTTCACATACATGAGAAACAAATGATTTAGCTTCAGATAATTGCGATATAATTGATAAAGCTTCAAATGCAGGCGAAACAAACGAGTTAGATTCAAATCCAAGCAAAACAGGTGATTTAGTTTCAAATCAATGCGAAGTTGAAGGCTTAGCTTCAAATCCGTGCGACACAAATGATTTAGATTCAAATACTTGCGATAGAAGTGATATAGCTTCAATGCAGGCGAAACAAACGAGTTAGCTTCAAAGCCATGCGACACAAATGATTCAGCTTCAAATACTTGCGATATAATTGATTTAGCTTCAAATGCAGGCCAAACAAACGAGTTAGCTTCAAATCCACGCTATACACATGATTTAGCTTCAAATCAATGCGAAGTAGAAGGCTTAGCTTCAAATCCATGAGAAACAAATGATTTAGGTTCAGATACTTGCGATATAAGTGATATAGCTTCTAATGCAGGAGAAACAAACGAGTTAGCTTCATATTCATACGAAACACATTATTTAACTGCAAATCAATGCGATGTAGAAGGTTTAGCTTCAAATACGTGAGAAACAAATGATTTAGCATCAGATACTTGCGATATAAGTGATATATCTAAATGCAGGAGAAACAAGCGAGTTGGCTACAAATCGGTGCGAAACACATGAATTCGCTTCAAATCAATGCGAAGGAGAAAGCTTAGCTTCAAATCAATGCGAAATACCTGATTTGGCTTCAAATACTTCCGAATATAGATGATGTAGCTTCAAATGGAGGCGAATACAAACGAGTTAGCTTCAAATCCAAGCGAAACACATGATTTAGTACCAAATCAATGCGAAGTAGAAGGTTTAGCTTCAAATCCATGCGACACAAATGATTTAGCTTCAAATACTTGCGATAGAAGTGATATAGCTTCAATGCAGGCGAAACAAACGAGTTAGCTTCAAATCCAAGCGAAACACATGGTTTAGTTTCAAATCAATGCGAAGTAGGAGGCTTATCCTCAAAGCCATGCGACACAAATGATTTAGCTTCAAATACTTGCGATATAACTGATATAGCTTCAAATGCAGGCGAAATAAACGAGTTAGCTTCAAATCTGTGCGAAACACATGATTTAGCTTCAAATCCATGCGAACCACATGATTTAGTTTCAAATCAATGTGAAGTAGAAGGCTTAGCTTCAAATCCATGCGAAACACATGATTTAATTTCAAATCAATGCGAAGCAGAAGGCTTAGCTTCAAATCCATGCGAAACAAATGATTTAGTTTCACATACTTGCGATATAAATGATATAGCTTCAAATGCAGGCGAAACAAACGAGATAGCTTCAAATCCAAGCGAAGCACGTGATTTACCTTCAAATTAATGCGAAGTAGAAGGCTTATCCTCAAAGCCATGCGACACAATTGATTTAACTTCAAATACTTGCGATACAATTGATATAGCTTCAAATGCATGCGAAATAAACGAGTTAGCTTCAAATCCAGGCGAAACACATGGTTTAGCTTCATATTCTTCCGAAACAAATGGTTTAGCTTCATATACTTGCGATATAAATGACATAGCTTCAAATGCAGGCGAAACAGACGAGTTAGCTTCAAATCCCAGCGAAACACATGGTTTAGTTTCAAATCAATGCGAAGTAGAAGGCTTAGCTTCAAATCCATGCGACACAAATGTTTTAGCTTCAAATACTTGCGATAGAAGTGATATAGCTTCAATGCAGGCGAAAGAAACGAGTTAGCTTCAAAGCCATGCAACACAAATGATTTAGCTTCATATACTTGCGATATAAATGATATAGCTTCAAATGCAGGCGAAACAAACGAGTTAGCTTCAAATCTGTGCGAAACACATGATTTAGCTTCAAATTCATGCGAAACACATGGTTTAGCTTCATATTCTTGCGAAAAAAAAGGTTTAGATTCAGATACTTGTGATAAACATGATTTAGCTTCAAATGCAGGCGAAACAAACGAATTAGTTTCAAATCCAAGCGAAACACATGATTTACCTTCAAATTAATGCGAAGTAGAAGGCTTATCCTCAAAGCCATGCGACACAAATGATTCAGATTCAAATACTTGCAATATAATTGATATAGCTTCAAATGCAGGCGAAACAAACGAGGTAGCTTCAAATCCATGCGAAACAAATGATTTAGTTTCACATACTTGCGATATAAATGATATAGCTTCAAATGCAGGCGAAACAAACGAGTTAGCTTCAAATCCAAGCGAAACACATGACTTAGTTTCAAAAAATATAAGTAGAAGGCTTAGCTGAAAATACATGCGACACAAATGATTTAGCTTCAAATACTTGCGATATAGAAGCTATAGCTTCAAATCCATGCGAAACACATGATTTATCTGCAAATCAATGCGATGTAGAAGGTTTAGCTTCAAATCCATGCGAAACAAATGATTTAGCATCAGATACTTGCGATATAAGTGATATAGCTTCAAATGCAGGCTAAATAAACGAGTTAGCTTAAAATCCATGCAAAACACATGATTAAGCTTCAAATCAATGCTATGTAGAAGGTTTAGCATCAAATCCATGCGACACAAATGATTTAGCTTCAGATACTTGCGATATAAGTGATATAGCTTCATCTGCAGGCGAAACAAACGAGTTAGCTACAAATCCATGCAAAAAACATGACTAATTTCAAATGAATGCGATATAGAAGGTATAGCTTCAAATCCAAGCGAATTTATGATTTAGTTTCAAATCAATGCGAAGTAGAAGGCTTAGCTTCAAATTCATGCGAAAAAAATGATTTAGCTTTACATGCTTGCGATTAAATGTCATAGCTTCAAATGCAGGCGAAACAAACGAGGTTGCTTCAAATCCAAGGGAACCAAATAATTTAGCTTCAAATCAATGCGAAGTTGAAGGCTTAGCTTCAAATCAATGCGAAACAAATGGTTTAGCTTCAAATACTTGTGGTATACATGATTTACCTTCAACTGCATGCGAAACAAACGAGTTAGCTTCAAATGTATGCGAAACACATGATCTAGATTCAAATCAATGCGAAGTAGGGCAGGCGTAGCTTCAAATACATGCGACACAAATGATTTAGCTTCACATACTAGCGATTTAATGATATAGCTTCAAATGAAGGAAAAACGAACGAGTTAGCTTAAAATGCAAGCGAAACACATGATTTAGATTCAAATCAATGCGAAGTAGAAGGCTTCGCTTCAAATCCATGCGAAGCAAATGATTTAGCTTCACATTCTTGCGATATAAATGATATAGCTTCAAGTGCAGGCGAAGCAAACGAGTTGGCTTCAAATGCACGCGAGAAACATGATTTAGCTTCAAATCCATGAGAAACACATGGTTTAGCTTCATATTCTTGCGAAACAAATGGTTTAGCTTCAGATAGTTGTGATGAACATGATTTAGCTTCAACTGCATGCGAAACAATCGCGTTAGCTTCAAATCCAAGAGAAACAAATGATTTAGCTTCAAATCAATGCGAAGTTGAAGGCTTAGCTTCAAATCAATGCGAAACAAATGGTTTAGCTTCAAATATTTGCGATATACATGATTTAAATTCAACTGCATAAGAAACACACGAGATAGCATCAAATCCAAGCGAAACACATGATTTAGCTTCAAATGAATGCGAAGTAGAAAGCTTAGCATCAAATCCATGAGAATCAAATGATTTAGTCTTAAATACTTGTGATATGCATAATATAGTTTCAAATGCAGGCTAAATAAACGAGTTAGCTTCAAATCCACGCCAAACACATGATTTAGCTTCAAATCAATGCGAAGTAGAAGGCTTAGATTCAAATCCATGCGAAACCCATGACTTAGCTTTAAATGAATGCGAAGTAGAAGGCTTAGCTGCAAATCCAAGCGAAACACATGATTTAGCTTCAAATCAATGCGAAGTAGAAAGCTTAGCTTCAAATCCACGCGAATCAAATGATTTAGTCTCAAATACTTGTGATATGCATGGTATAGCTTCAAATGCAGGCGAAACAAACGAGTTAGCTTCAAATCCAAGCGAAGCACGTGATTTAACTTCAAATTAATGCGAAGTAGAAGGCTTATCCTCAAAGCCATGCGACACAAATGATTTAGCTTCAAATACTTGCGATACAATTGATATAGCTTCAAATGCATGCGAAACAAACGAGTTAGCATCAAATCCCAGCGAAACACATGATTTAGTTCCAAATCAATGCGAAGTAAAGGCTTAGCTTCAAATCCATGCGACACAAATGATTTAGCTTCAAATACTTGCGATAGAAGTGATATAGCTTCAATGCAGGCGAAACAAACGAGTTAGGTTCAAAGCCATGCAACACAAATGATTTAGCTTCATATACTTGCGATATAAATGATATAGCTTCAAATGCAGGCGAAACAAACGAGTTAGCTTCAAATCCAAGCGAAACACATGGTTTAGTTTCAAATCAATGAGAAGTAGGAGGCTTATCCTCAAAGCCATGCGACACAAATGATTTAGCTTCACATACTTGCGATACAATTGATACAGCTTCAAATGCATGCGAAACAAACGAGTTAGCTTCAAATCCAAGCGAAACACATGATTTAGTTCCAAATCAATGCGAAGTAGAAGGTTTAGCTTCAAATCCAAGCGAAACACATGATTTTCCTTCAAATTAATGCGAAGTAGAAGGCTTATTCTCAAAGCCATGCGACACAAATGATTTAGCTTCAAATACTTGCGATATAATTGATATAGCATCAAATGCCGGCGAAACAAACGAGTTAGCTTCAAATCTGTGCGAAACACATGATTTAGCTTCAAATCAATGCGAAGTAGGAGGCTTAGCTTCAAAGCCATGCGACACAAATGGTTTAGCTTCAAATACTTGCGATATAACTGATACAGCTTCAAATGCAGGCGAAATAAACGAGTTAGCTTCAAATCTGTGCGAAACACATGATTTAGCTTCAAATCCATGCGAACCACATGATTTAGTTTCAAATCAATGTGAAGTAGAAGGCTTAGCTTCAAATCCATGCGAAACACATGATTTAGTTTCAAATCAATGCGAAGCAGAAGGCTTAGCTTCAAATCCATGCGAAACAAATGATTTAGTTTCACATACTTGCGATATAAATGATATAGCTTCAAATGCAGGCGAAACAAACGAGTTAGCTTCAAATCCAAGCGAAGCACGTGATTTACCTTCAAATTAATGCGAAGTAGAAGGCTTATCCTCAAAGCCATGCGACACAAATGATTTAGCTTCAAATACTTGCGATACAATTGATATAGCTTCAAATGCATGCCAAACAAACGAGTTAGCTTCAAATCCAAGCGAAACACATGATTTAGTTCCAAATCAATGCGAAGTAGAAGGCTTAGCTTCAAATCCAAGCGAAACACATGATTTACCTTCAAATTAATGCGAAGTAGAAGGCTTATCCTCAAAGCCATGCGACACAAATGATTCAGCTTCAAATACTTGCGATATAATTGATTTAGCTTCAAATGCAAGCGAAACAAACGAGTTAGATTCAAATCCAAGCAAAACAGATGATTTAGTTCCAAATCAATGCGAAGTAGAAGGCTTAGCTTCAAATCCATGCGACACAAATGATTTAGCTTCAAATACTTGCGATAGAAGTGATATAGCTTCAATGCAGGCGAAACAAACGAGTTAGCTTCAAAGCCATGCAACACAAATGATTTAGCTTCATATACTTGCGATATAAATGATATAGCTTCAAATGCAGGCGAAACAAACGAGTTAGCTTCAAATCCAAGCGAAACACATGGTTTAGTTTCAAATCAATGCGAAGTAGGAGGCTTATCCTCAAAGCCATGCGACGCAAATGATTTAGCTTCAAATACTTGCGATATAACTGATATAGCTTCAAATGCATGCGAAATAAACGAGTTAGCTTCAAATCTTTGCGAAACACATGATTTAGCTTCAAATCCATGCGAACCACATGATTTAGTTTCAAATCAATGTGAAGTAGAAGGCTTAGCTTCAAATCCATGCGAAACACATGATTTAATTTCAAATCAATGCGAAGCAGAAGGCTTAGCTTCAAATCCATGCGAAACAAATGATTTAGTTTCACATACTTGCGATATAAATGATATAGCTTCAAATGCAGGCGAAACAAACGAGATAGCTTCAAATCCAAGCGAAGCACGTGATTTACCTTCAAATTAATGCGAAGTAGAAGGCTTATCCTCAAAGCCATGCGACACAATTGATTTAACTTCAAATACTTGCGATACAATTGATATAGCTTCAAATGCATGCGAAACAAACGAGTTAGCTTCAAATCCCAGCGAAACACATGATTTAGTTCCAAATCAATGCGAAGTAAAGGCTTAGCTTCAAATCCATGCGACACAAATGATTTAGCTTCAAATACTTGCGATAGAAGTGATATAGCTTCAATGCAGGCGAAACAAACGAGTTAGCTTCAAAGCCATGCAACACAAATGATTTAGCTTCATATACTTGCGATATAAATGATATAGCTTCAAATGCAGGCGATACAAGCGAGTTAGCTTCAAATCCAAGCGAAACACATGGTTTAGTTTCAAATCAATGCGAAGTAGGAGGCTTATCCTCAAAGCCATGCGACACAAATGATTTAGCTTGAAATACTTGCGATAGAAGTGATATAGCTTCAATGCAGGCGAAACAAACGAGTTAACTTCAAAGCCATGCAACACAAATGATTCAGCTTCATATACTTGCGATATAAATGATATAGCTTCAAATGCAGGCGAAACAAACGAGTTAGCTTCAAATCCAAGCGAAACACATGGTTTAGTTTCAAATCAATGAGAAGTAGGAGGCTTATCCTCAAAGCCATGCGACACAAATGATTTAGCTTCAAATACTTGCGATACAATTGATACAGCTTCAAATGCATGCGAAACAAACGAGTTAGCTTCAAATCCAAGCGAAAAACATGATTTAGTTCCAAATCAATGCGAAGTAGAAGGCTTAGCTTCAAATGCAAGCGAAACAAACGAGTTAGATTCAAATCCAAGCAAAACAGATGATTTAGATTCAAATCAATGCGAAGTAGAAGGCTTAGCTTCAAATCCATGCGACACAAATGATTTAGCTTCAAATACTTGCGATAGAAGTGATATAGCTTCAATGCAGGCGAAACAAACGAGTTAGCTTCAAAGCCATGCAACACAAATGATTTAGCTTCATATACTTGCGATATAAATGATATAGCTTCAAATGCAGGCGAAACAAACGAGTTAGCTTCAAATCCAAGCGAAACACATGGTTTAGTTTCAAATCAATGCGAAGTAGGAGGCTTATCCTCAAAGCCATGCGACACAAATGATTTAGCTTCAAATACTTGCGATACAATTGATATAGCTTCAAATGCATGCGAAACAAACGAGTTAGCTTCAAATCCAAGCGAAACACATGATTTAGTTCCAAATCAATACGAAGTAGAAGGTTTAGCTTCAAATCCAAGCGAAACACATGATTTACCTTCAAATTAATGCGAAGTAGAAGGCTTATCCTCAAAGCCATGCGACACAAATGATTCAGATTCAAATACTTGCGATATAATTGATATAGCTTCAAATGCAGGCGAAATAAACGAGTTAGCTTCAAATCCAGGCGAAACACATGGTTTAGCTTCATATTCTTCCGAAACAAATGGTTTAGCTTCATATACTTGCGATATAAATGACATAGCTTCAAATGCAGGCGAAACAGACGAGTTAGCTTCAAATCCCAGCGAAACACATGGTTTAGTTTCAAATCAATGCGAAGTAGAAGGCTTAGCTTCAAATCCATGCGACACAAATGTTTTAGCTTCAAATACTTGCGATAGAAGTGATATAGCTTCAATGCAGGCGAAAGAAACGAGTTAGCTTCAAAGCCATGCAACACAAATGATTTAGCTTCATATACTTGCGATATAAATGATATAGCTTCAAATGCAGGCGAAACAAACGAGTTAGCTTCAAATCTGTGCGAAACACATGATTTAGCTTCAAATTCATGCGAAACACATGGTTTAGCTTCATATTCTTGCGAAAAAAAAGGTTTAGATTCAGATACTTGTGATAAACATGATTTAGCTTCAAATGCAGGCGAAACAAACGAATTAGTTTCAAATCCGCGCGAAACACATGATTTACCTTGAAATCCATGCGAAACACATGTTTTAGTTACAAAACAATGCGAAGTAGTAGGCATAGCTTCATATCCATGCGAAACACATGATTCAGTTTCACATACTTGCGATATAAATGATATAGCTTCAAATGCAGGCGAAACAAACGAATTAGTTTCAAATCCAAGCGAAACACATGATTTACCTTCAAATTAATGCGAAGTAGAAGGCTTATCCTCAAAGCCATGCGACACAAATGATTCAGATTCAAATACTTGCAATATAATTGATATAGCTTCAAATGCAGGCGAAACAAACGAGGTAGCTTCAAATCCATGCGAAACAAATGATTTAGTTTCACATACTTGCGATATAAATGATATAGCTTCAAATGCAGGCGAAACAAACGAGTTAGCTTCAAATCCAAGCGAAACACATGACTTAGTTTCAAATCAATGCGAAGTAGAAGGCTTAGCTGAAAATACATGCGACACAAATGATTTAGCTTCAAATACTTGCGATATAGAAGCTATAGCTTCAAATCCATGCGAAACACATGATTTATCTGCAAATCAATGCGATGTAGAAGGTTTAGCTTCAAATCCATGCGAAACAAATGATTTAGCATCAGATACTTGCGATATAAGTGATATAGCTTCAAATGCAGGCTAAATAAACGAGTTAGCTTAAAATCCATGCAAAACACATGATTAAGCTTCAAATCAATGCTATGTAGAAGGTTTAGCATCAAATCCATGCGACACAAATGATTTAGCTTCAGATACTTGCGATATAAGTGATATAGCTTCATCTGCAGGCGAAACAAACGAGTTAGCTACAAATCCATGCAAAAAACATGACTAATTTCAAATGAATGCGATATAGAAGGTATAGCTTCAAATCCAAGCGAATTTATGATTTAGTTTCAAATCAATGCGAAGTAGAAGGCTTAGCTTCAAATTCATGCGAAAAAAATGATTTAGCTTTACATGCTTGCGATTAAATGTCATAGCTTCAAATGCAGGCGAAACAAACGAGGTTGCTTCAAATCCAAGGGAACCAAATAATTTAGCTTCAAATCAATGCGAAGTTGAAGGCTTAGCTTCAAATCAATGCGAAACAAATGGTTTAGCTTCAAATACTTGTGGTATACATGATTTACCTTCAACTGCATGCGAAACAAACGAGTTAGCTTCAAATGTATGCGAAACACATGATCTAGATTCAAATCAATGCGAAGTAGGGCAGGCGTAGCTTCAAATACATGCGACACAAATGATTTAGCTTCACATACTAGCGATTTAATGATATAGCTTCAAATGAAGGAAAAACGAACGAGTTAGCTTAAAATGCAAGAGAAACAAATGATTTAGCTTCAAATCAATGCGAAGTTGAAGGCTTAGCTTCAAATCAATGCGAAACAAATGGTTTAGCTTCAAATATTTGCGATATACATGATTTAAATTCAACTGCATAAGAAACACACGAGATAGCATCAAATCCAAGCGAAACACATGATTTAGCTTCAAATGAATGCGAAGTAGAAAGCTTAGCATCAAATCCATGAGAATCAAATGATTTAGTCTTAAATACTTGTGATATGCATAATATAGTTTCAAATGCAGGCTAAATAAACGAGTTAGCTTCAAATCCACGCCAAACACATGATTTAGCTTCAAATCAATGCGAAGTAGAAGGCTTAGATTCAAATCCATGCGAAACCCATGACTTAGCTTTAAATGAATGCGAAGTAGAAGGCTTAGCTGCAAATCCAAGCGAAACACATGATTTAGCTTCAAATCAATGCGAAGTAGAAAGCTTAGCTTCAAATCCACGCGAATCAAATGATTTAGTCTCAAATACTTGTGATATGCATGGTATAGCTTCAAATGCAGGCGAAACAAACGAGTTAGCTTCAAATCCAAGCGAAGCACGTGATTTAACTTCAAATTAATGCGAAGTAGAAGGCTTATCCTCAAAGCCATGCGACACAAATGATTTAGCTTCAAATACTTGCGATACAATTGATATAGCTTCAAATGCATGCGAAACAAACGAGTTAGCATCAAATCCCAGCGAAACACATGATTTAGTTCCAAATCAATGCGAAGTAAAGGCTTAGCTTCAAATCCATGCGACACAAATGATTTAGCTTCAAATACTTGCGATAGAAGTGATATAGCTTCAATGCAGGCGAAACAAACGAGTTAGGTTCAAAGCCATGCAACACAAATGATTTAGCTTCATATACTTGCGATATAAATGATATAGCTTCAAATGCAGGCGAAACAAACGAGTTAGCTTCAAATCCAAGCGAAACACATGGTTTAGTTTCAAATCAATGAGAAGTAGGAGGCTTATCCTCAAAGCCATGCGACACAAATGATTTAGCTTCACATACTTGCGATACAATTGATACAGCTTCAAATGCATGCGAAACAAACGAGTTAGCTTCAAATGCAAGCGAAACACATGATTTAGTTCCAAATCAATGCGAAGTAGAAGGTTTAGCTTCAAATCCAAGCGAAACACATGATTTTCCTTCAAATTAATGCGAAGTAGAAGGCTTATTCTCAAAGCCATGCGACACAAATGATTTAGCTTCAAATACTTGCGATATAATTGATAAAGCATCAAATGCCGGCGAAACAAACGAGTTAGCTTCAAATCTGTGCGAAACACATGATTTAGCTTCAAATCAATGCGAAGTAGGAGGCTTAGCTTCAAAGCCATGCGACACAAATGGTTTAGCTTCAAATACTTGCGATATAACTGATACAGCTTCAAATGCAGGCGAAATAAACGAGTTAGCTTCAAATCTGTGCGAAACACATGATTTAGCTTCAAATCCATGCGAACCACATGATTTAGTTTCAAATCAATGTGAAGTAGAAGGCTTAGCTTCAAATCCATGCGAAACACATGATTTAGTTTCAAATCAATGCGAAGCAGAAGGCTTAGCTTCAAATCCATGCGAAACAAATGATTTAGTTTCACATACTTGCGATATAAATGATATAGCTTCAAATGCAGGCGAAACAAACGAGTTAGCTTCAAATCCAAGCGAAGCACGTGATTTACCTTCAAATTAATGCGAAGTAGAAGGCTTATCCTCAAAGCCATGCGACACAAATGATTTAGCTTCAAATACTTGCGATAGAAGTGATATAGCTTCAATGCAGGCGAAACAAACGAGTTAGCTTCAAAGCCATGCAACACAAATGATTTAGCTTCATATACTTGCGATATAAATGATATAGCTTCAAATGCAGGCGATACAAGCGAGTTAGCTTCAAATCCAAGCGAAACACATGGTTTAGTTTCAAATCAATGCGAAGTAGGAGGCTTATCCTCAAAGCCATGCGACACAAATGATTTAGCTTGAAATACTTGCGATAGAAGTGATATAGCTTCAATGCAGGCGAAACAAACGAGTTAACTTCAAAGCCATGCAACACAAATGATTCAGCTTCATATACTTGCGATATAAATGATATAGCTTCAAATGCAGGCGAAACAAACGAGTTAGCTTCAAATCCAAGCGAAACACATGGTTTAGTTTCAAATCAATGAGAAGTAGGAGGCTTATCCTCAAAGCCATGCGACACAAATGATTTAGCTTCAAATACTTGCGATACAATTGATACAGCTTCAAATGCATGCGAAACAAACGAGTTAGCTTCAAATCCAAGCGAAACACATGATTTAGTTCCAAATCAATGCGAAGTAGAAGGCTTAGCTTCAAATGCAAGCGAAACAAACGAGTTAGATTCAAATCCAAGCAAAACAGATGATTTAGATTCAAATCAATGCGAAGTAGAAGGCTTAGCTTCAAATCCATGCGACACAAATGATTTAGCTTCAAATACTTGCGATAGAAGTGATATAGCTTCAATGCAGGCGAAACAAACGAGTTAGCTTCAAAGCCATGCAACACAAATGATTTAGCTTCATATACTTGCGATATAAATGATATAGCTTCAAATGCAGGCGAAACAAACGAGTTAGCTTCAAATCCAAGCGAAACACATGGTTTAGTTTCAAATCAATGCGAAGTAGGAGGCTTATCCTCAAAGCCATGCGACACAAATGATTTAGCTTCAAATACTTGCGATACAATTGATATAGCTTCAAATGCATGCGAAACAAACGAGTTAGCTTCAAATCCAAGCGAAACACATGATTTAGTTCCAAATCAATACGAAGTAGAAGGTTTAGCTTCAAATCCAAGCGAAACACATGATTTACCTTCAAATTAATGCGAAGTAGAAGGCTTATCCTCAAAGCCATGCGACACAAATGATTCAGATTCAAATACTTGCGATATAATTGATATAGCTTCAAATGCAGGCGAAATAAACGAGTTAGCTTCAAATCCAGGCGAAACACATGGTTTAGCTTCATATTCTTCCGAAACAAATGGTTTAGCTTCATATACTTGCGATATAAATGACATAGCTTCAAATGCAGGCGAAACAGACGAGTTAGCTTCAAATCCCAGCGAAACACATGGTTTAGTTTCAAATCAATGCGAAGTAGAAGGCTTAGCTTCAAATCCATGCGACACAAATGTTTTAGCTTCAAATACTTGCGATAGAAGTGATATAGCTTCAATGCAGGCGAAAGAAACGAGTTAGCTTCAAAGCCATGCAACACAAATGATTTAGCTTCATATACTTGCGATATAAATGATATAGCTTCAAATGCAGGCGAAACAAACGAGTTAGCTTCAAATCTGTGCGAAACACATGATTTAGCTTCAAATTCATGCGAAACACATGGTTTAGCTTCATATTCTTGCGAAAAAAATGTTTAGATTCAGATACTTGTGATAAACATGATTTAGCTTCAAATGCAGGCGAAACAAACGAATTAGTTTCAAATCCGCGCGAAACACATGATTTACCTTGAAATCCATGCGAAACACATGTTTTAGTTACAAAACAATGCGAAGTAGTAGGCATAGCTTCATATCCATGCGAAACACATGATTCAGTTTCACATACTTGCGATATAAATGATATAGCTTCAAATGCAGGCGAAACAAACGAATTAGTTTCAAATCCAAGCGAAACACATGATTTACCTTCAAATTAATGCGAAGTAGAAGGCTTATCCTCAAAGCCATGCGACACAAATGATTCAGATTCAAATACTTGCAATATAATTGATATAGCTTCAAATGCAGGCGAAACAAACGAGGTAGCTTCAAATCCATGCGAAACAAATGATTTAGTTTCACATACTTGCGATATAAATGATATAGCTTCAAATGCAGGCGAAACAAACGAGTTAGCTTCAAATCCAAGCGAAACACATGACTTAGTTTCAAATCAATGCGAAGTAGAAGGCTTAGCTGAAAATACATGCGACACAAATGATTTAGCTTCAAATACTTGCGATATAGAAGCTATAGCTTCAAATCCATGCGAAACACATGATTTATCTGCAAATCAATGCGATGTAGAAGGTTTAGCTTCAAATCCATGCGAAACAAATGATTTAGCATCAGATACTTGCGATATAAGTGATATAGCTTCAAATGCAGGCTAAATAAACGAGTTAGCTTAAAATCCATGCAAAACACATGATTAAGCTTCAAATCAATGCTATGTAGAAGGTTTAGCATCAAATCCATGCGACACAAATGATTTAGCTTCAGATACTTGCGATATAAGTGATATAGCTTCATCTGCAGGCGAAACAAACGAGTTAGCTACAAATCCATGCAAAAAACATGACTAATTTCAAATGAATGCGATATAGAAGGTATAGCTTCAAATCCAAGCGAATTTATGATTTAGTTTCAAATCAATGCGAAGTAGAAGGCTTAGCTTCAAATTCATGCGAAAAAAATGATTTAGCTTTACATGCTTGCGATTAAATGTCATAGCTTCAAATGCAGGCGAAACAAACGAGGTTGCTTCAAATCCAAGGGAACCAAATAATTTAGCTTCAAATCAATGCGAAGTTGAAGGCTTAGCTTCAAATCAATGCGAAACAAATGGTTTAGCTTCAAATACTTGTGGTATACATGATTTACCTTCAACTGCATGCGAAACAAACGAGTTAGCTTCAAATGTATGCGAAACACATGATCTAGATTCAAATCAATGCGAAGTAGGGCAGGCGTAGCTTCAAATACATGCGACACAAATGATTTAGCTTCACATACTAGCGATTTAATGATATAGCTTCAAATGAAGGAAAAACGAACGAGTTAGCTTAAAATGCAAGCGAAACACATGATTTAGATTCAAATCAATGCGAAGTAGAAGGCTTCGCTTCAAATCCATGCGAAGCAAATGATTTAGCTTCACATTCTTGCGATATAAATGATATAGCTTCAAGTGCAGGCGAAGCAAACGAGTTGGCTTCAAATGCACGCGAGAAACATGATTTAGCTTCAAATCCATGAGAAACACATGGTTTAGCTTCATATTCTTGCGAAACAAATGGTTTAGCTTCAGATAGTTGTGATGAACATGATTTAGCTTCAACTGCATGCGAAACAATCGCGTTAGCTTCAAATCCAAGAGAAACAAATGATTTAGCTTCAAATCAATGCGAAGTTGAAGGCTTAGCTTCAAATCAATGCGAAACAAATGGTTTAGCTTCAAATATTTGCGATATACATGATTTAAATTCAACTGCATAAGAAACACACGAGATAGCATCAAATCCAAGCGAAACACATGATTTAGCTTCAAATGAATGCGAAGTAGAAAGCTTAGCATCAAATCCATGAGAATCAAATGATTTAGTCTTAAATACTTGTGATATGCATAATATAGTTTCAAATGCAGGCTAAATAAACGAGTTAGCTTCAAATCCACGCCAAACACATGATTTAGCTTCAAATCAATGCGAAGTAGAAGGCTTAGATTCAAATCCATGCGAAACCCATGACTTAGCTTTAAATGAATGCGAAGTAGAAGGCTTAGCTGCAAATCCAAGCGAAACACATGATTTAGCTTCAAATCAATGCGAAGTAGAAAGCTTAGCTTCAAATCCACGCGAATCAAATGATTTAGTCTCAAATACTTGTGATATGCATGGTATAGCTTCAAATGCAGGCGAAACAAACGAGTTAGCTTCAAATCCAAGCGAAGCACGTGATTTAACTTCAAATTAATGCGAAGTAGAAGGCTTATCCTCAAAGCCATGCGACACAAATGATTTAGCTTCAAATACTTGCGATACAATTGATATAGCTTCAAATGCATGCGAAACAAACGAGTTAGCATCAAATCCCAGCGAAACACATGATTTAGTTCCAAATCAATGCGAAGTAAAGGCTTAGCTTCAAATCCATGCGACACAAATGATTTAGCTTCAAATACTTGCGATAGAAGTGATATAGCTTCAATGCAGGCGAAACAAACGAGTTAGGTTCAAAGCCATGCAACACAAATGATTTAGCTTCATATACTTGCGATATAAATGATATAGCTTCAAATGCAGGCGAAACAAACGAGTTAGCTTCAAATCCAAGCGAAACACATGGTTTAGTTTCAAATCAATGAGAAGTAGGAGGCTTATCCTCAAAGCCATGCGACACAAATGATTTAGCTTCACATACTTGCGATACAATTGATACAGCTTCAAATGCATGCGAAACAAACGAGTTAGCTTCAAATCCAAGCGAAACACATGATTTAGTTCCAAATCAATGCGAAGTAGAAGGTTTAGCTTCAAATCCAAGCGAAACACATGATTTTCCTTCAAATTAATGCGAAGTAGAAGGCTTATTCTCAAAGCCATGCGACACAAATGATTTAGCTTCAAATACTTGCGATATAATTGATATAGCATCAAATGCCGGCGAAACAAACGAGTTAGCTTCAAATCTGTGCGAAACACATGATTTAGCTTCAAATCAATGCGAAGTAGGAGGCTTAGCTTCAAAGCCATGCGACACAAATGGTTTAGCTTCAAATACTTGCGATATAACTGATACAGCTTCAAATGCAGGCGAAATAAACGAGTTAGCTTCAAATCTGTGCGAAACACATGATTTAGCTTCAAATCCATGCGAACCACATGATTTAGTTTCAAATCAATGTGAAGTAGAAGGCTTAGCTTCAAATCCATGCGAAACACATGATTTAGTTTCAAATCAATGCGAAGCAGAAGGCTTAGCTTCAAATCCATGCGAAACAAATGATTTAGTTTCACATACTTGCGATATAAATGATATAGCTTCAAATGCAGGCGAAACAAACGAGTTAGCTTCAAATCCAAGCGAAGCACGTGATTTACCTTCAAATTAATGCGAAGTAGAAGGCTTATCCTCAAAGCCATGCGACACAAATGATTTAGCTTCAAATACTTGCGATACAATTGATATAGCTTCAAATGCATGCCAAACAAACGAGTTAGCTTCAAATCCAAGCGAAACACATGATTTAGTTCCAAATCAATGCGAAGTAGAAGGCTTAGCTTCAAATCCAAGCGAAACACATGATTTACCTTCAAATTAATGCGAAGTAGAAGGCTTATCCTCAAAGCCATGCGACACAAATGATTCAGCTTCAAATACTTGCGATATAATTGATTTAGCTTCAAATGCAAGCGAAACAAACGAGTTAGATTCAAATCCAAGCAAAACAGATGATTTAGTTTCAAATCAATGCGAAGTAGAAGGCTTAGCTTCAAATCCATGCGACACAAATGATTTAGCTTCAAATACTTGCGATAGAAGTGATATAGCTTCAATGCAGGCGAAACAAACGAGTTAGCTTCAAAGCCATGCAACACAAATGATTTAGCTTCATATACTTGCGATATAAATGATATAGCTTCAAATGCAGGCGAAACAAACGAGTTAGCTTCAAATCCAAGCGAAACACATGGTTTAGTTTCAAATCAATGCGAAGTAGGAGGCTTATCCTCAAAGCCATGCGACGCAAATGATTTAGCTTCAAATACTTGCGATATAACTGATATAGCTTCAAATGCAGGCGAAATAAACGAGTTAGCTTCAAATCTTTGCGAAACACATGATTTAGCTTCAAATCCATGCGAACCACATGATTTAGTTTCAAATCAATGTGAAGTAGAAGGCTTAGCTTCAAATCCATGCGAAACACATGATTTAGTTTCAAATCAATGCGAAGCAGAAGGCTTAGCTTCAAATCCATGCGAAACAAATGATTTAGTTTCACATACTTGCGATATAAATGATATAGCTTCAAATGCAGGCGAAACAAACGAGTAAGCTTCAAATCCAAGCGAAGCACGTGATTTAGTTTGAAATCAATGCGAAGTAGAAGATTTAGCTTCAAATCCATGCGACACAAATGATTTAGCTTCAAATACTTGCGATGGAAGAGATATAGCTTCAAATGCAGGCGAAACAAACGAGTTAGCTTCAAAGCTATGCGACACAAATGATTTAGCTTCAAATACTTGCGATATAATTGATATAGCTTCAAATGCAGGCGAAACAAACGAGTTAGCTTCAAATCTTTGCGAAACACATGATTTAGCTTCAAATTCATGCGAAACACATGATTTAGTTACAAATCAATGCGAAGTAGTAGGCATAGCCTCATATCCATGCGAAACAAATGATTTAGTTTCACATACTTGCGATATAAATGATATAGCTTCAAATGCAGGCGAAACAAACGAGTTATCTTCAAATCCAAGCGAGACACATGATTTACCTTCAAATTAATGCGAAGTAGAAGGCTTATCCTCAAAGCCATGCGACACAAATGATTCAGATTCAAATACTTGCGATATAATTGATATAGCATCAAATGCAGGCGAAACAAACGAGTTAGTTTCAAATCCAAGCGAAACACATGATTTAGTTCCAAATCAATGCGAAGTAGAAGGCTTAGCTTCAAATCCATGCGACACAAATGATTTAGCTTCAAATACTTGCGATAGAAGTGATACAGCTTCAATGCAGACGAAGTAAACGAGTTACCTTCAAATCCATGCGAAACGCATGATTTACCTTCAAATTAATGCAAAGAGGAAGGCTTATCTTCAAAGCCATGCGATACAATATATTTAGCTTCAAATATTTTGCGATATAATTGATAAAGCTTCAAATGCAGGCGAAACAAACGAGTTAGCTTCAAAGCAATGCAACACATATGATTTAGTGTCAAATTAATGCGAACTAGAAGGCTTAGCTTCTAATCAATGCGAAACAAATGATTTAGCTTCACATACTTAAGATATAAATGATATAGCTTCAAATAAAGGCGAAACAAACGAGTTAGCTTCAAATCCAAGCGAAACACATGGTTTAGTTTCCAATCAATGCGAAATAGAAGGCTTAGCTTTAAATCCATGCGACACAAATGATTTAGCTTCAAATACTTGCGATAGAAGTGATATAGCTTCAATGCAGACGAAACAAACGAGATAGCTTCAAAGCCATTCAACACAAATGATTTAGCTTCATATACTAGCGATATAAATGATATAGCTTCAAATGCAGGCGAAACAAACAAGTTAGCTTCAAATCTAAGCGAAACACATGGTTTAGTTTCAAATCAATGAGAAGCAGAAGGCTTAGCTTCAAATCCATGCGAAACAAATGATTTAGCTTCACATACTTGCGATATAAATGATATAGCTTCAAATGCAGGCGAAACAAACGAGTTACCTTCAAATCCATGCGAAATACATGATTTACCTTCAAATTAATGCAAAGAGGAAGGCTTATCTTCAAAGCCATGCGACACAAATGATTTAGTTTCAAATTCATGCGAAACACATGGTTTAGCTTCAAATCCAAGCGTAACAATTGATTTAGCTTCAAATCAATGCGATGTAGAAGGCTTAGCTTCAAACCCGCGCGAAACACATGATTTTGCTTCAAATCAATGCGAAGTAGAAGGAGTAGCTTCAAGTCCATGCGACACAATATATTTAGCTTCAAATATTTTGCGATATAATTGATAAAGCTTCAAATGCAGGCGAAACAAACGTGTTAGCTTCACAGCAATGCAACACATATGATTTAGTGTCAAATTAATGCGAAGTAGGAGGCTTAGCTTCTAATCAATGCGAAACAAATGATTTAGCTTCACATACTTACGATATAAATGATATAGCTTCAAATGCAGGCGAAACAAACGAGTTAGCTTCAAATCCAAGCGAAACACATGGTTTAGTTTCAAATCAATGCGAAGTAGAAGGCTTAGCTTCAAATCCATGCGACACAAATGATTTAGCTTCAAATATTTTGCGATATAATTGATAAAACTTCAAATGCAGGCGAAACAAACGAGTTAGCTTCAAAGCCATTCAACACAAATGATTTAGCTTCATATACTTGCGATATAAATGATATAGCTTCAAATGCAGGCGAAACAAACAAGTTAGCTTCAAATCTAAGCGAAACACATGGTTTAGTTTCAAATCAATGAGAAGCAGAAGGCTTAGCTTCAAATCCATGCGAAACAAATGATTTAGCTTCACATACTTGCGATATAAATGATATAGCTTCAAATGCAGGCGAAACAAACGAGTTACCTTCAAATCCATGCGAAATACATGATTTACCTTCAAATTAATGCAAAGAGGAAGGCTTATCTTCAAAGCCATGCGACACAAATGATTTAGTTTCAAATTCATGCGAAACACATGGTTTAGCTTCAAATCCAAGCGTAACAAATGATTTAGCTTCAAATCAATGCGATGTAGAAGGCTTAGCTTCAAACCCGCGCGAAACACATGATTTTCCTTCAAATCAATGCGAAGTAGAAGGAGTAGCTTCAAGTCCATGCGACACAATATATTTAGCTTCAAATATTTTGCGATATAATTGATAAAGCTTCAAATGCAGGCGAAACAAATGAGTTAGCTTCAAATCCAAGCGAAACACATGGTTTAGTTTCAAATCAATGAGAAGCAGAAGGCTTAGCTTCAAATCCATGCGAAACAAATGATTTAGCTTCACATACTTGCGATATAAATGATACAGCTTCAAATGCAGGCGAAACAAACGAGTTAGCTTCAAATCTGTGCGAAACACATGATTTAGCGTCAAATCAATGCGAAGTAGAAGGCTTAGCTTCAAAGCCATGCGACACAAATGATTTAGCTTCAAATACTTGCGATAGAAGTGATATAGCTTCAATGCAGGCGAAACAAACGAGTTAGTTTCAAAGCAATGCGACTCAAATGATTTAGCTTCAAATACTTGCGATATAATTGATACAGCATCAAATGCAGGCGAAACAAACGAGTTAGCTTCAAATCCAAGCGAAACACATGATTTACCTTCAAATTAATGCGAATTAGAAGGCTTATCCTCAAAGCCATGCGACACATATGATTCTGCTTCAAATACTTGCGATATGATTGATTTAGCTTCAAATGCAGGCGAAGCAAACAAGTTAGCTTCAAATCCAAGCTAAACACATGATTTACCTTCAAATTAATGCGAAGTAGAAGGCTTATCCTCAAAGCCATGCGACACAAATGATTCAGATTCAAATACTTGCGATATAAATGATATAGCTTCAAATGCAGGCGAAACAAACGAGTTAGCTTCAAATCCAAGCGAAACACATGGTTTAGTTTCAAATCAATGAGAAGCAGAAGGGTTAGCTTCAAATCCATGCGAAACAAATGATTTAGCTTCACATACCTGCGATATAAATGATATAGCTTCAAATGCAGGCGAACAAACGAGTTACCTTCAAATCCATGCGGAAGACATGATTTAGCTTCAAATCAATGCGAAACACGTGGTTTAGCTTCATATTCTTGCGAAACATGTGGTTTAGCTTCAGATGCTTGTGATAAACATGATTTAGCTTCAACTGCATGCGAAACAAACGAGTTAGCTTCAAATCTGTGCGAAACACATGATTTAGCTTCAAATTCATGCGAAACACATGGTTTAGCTTCATATTCTTGCGAAACAAACGATTTAGATTCAGATACTTGTGATAAACATGATTTACCTTCAAATGCAGGCGAAACAAACGAGTTAGTTTCAAATCCATGCGAAACCCCTTGATCTAGCTTCAATTCCATGCGAAACACATGATTTAGTTTCAAATCAATGCGAAGTAGTAGGCATAGCTTCATATCCATGCGAAACAAATGATTTAGCTTCACATACTTGCGATATAAATGATATAGCTTCAAATGCAGGCGAAACAAACGAGTTAGCTACAAATCCAAGCGAGACACATGATTTACCTTCAAATTAATGCGAAGTAGAAGGCTTATCATCAAAGCCACGCGACACAAATGATTCAGCTTCAAATACTTGCCATATAATTGATATAGCTTCAAATGCAGGCGAAACAAACGAGTTAGATTCAAATCCATGCGAAGCACATGATTTAGCTGCAAATCAATGCGGAACACATGATATAACTTCAAATCAATCCGAAGTAAAAGGCTTAGCTTCCAATCAATGCGAAGCAATCGGTTTATCTTCAAATACTTGTGATATTCATGATATAGCTTCAAATGCAGGCGGAACAATCGAGTTAGCTTCAAATCCATGCGAAAAACATGATTTACCTTCAAATCAAAGCGAAGTAGAAGGTTCAGCTTCAAATCCGGGCGAGACAAATGATTTACCTTCAAATACTGGCGGTATAAATGAAACAGCTTTCAATGCAGGCGGAACAAACGAGTTAGCTTCAAATCCATGCAAAAAACATGGTTTAGCTTCAAATCAAGGCGATGTAGAAGGTTTAGCTTCAATTTCATGCAAAACACATGATTTGGCTGCAAATCAAAGCGAAGTAGAAGGTTTAACTTCAAATCCATGTGAAACAAATGGTTTAGCTTCAAATACTTGTGGTATACATGATTTAGCTTCAACTGCAAGCAAAACAAACGATTTAGCTTAAAATCCAAGCCAAACACATGATTTAGATCCAAAACAATGAGAAGTAGAAGGCTTAGCTTCGAATCCATGCGAATCAAATGATTGAGCTTCAAATGCTTGTCATATACATGATATAGCCTCAAATGCAGGCCGAACAAACGAGTTAGCTACAAATCCAAGCGAGACACATGATTTACCTTCAAATTAATGCGAAGTAGAAGGCTTATCATCAAAGCCACGCGACACAAATGATTCAGCTTCAAATACTTGGCATATAATTGATATAGCTTCAAATGCAGGCGAAACAAACGGGATAGCTTCACATCCATGCGAAACACATGATTTAGCTGTAAATCAATGCTATGTAGAAGGTTTAGCTTCAAATCCATGCAAAACACATGATTATGCTTCAAGACAATGCCACGTAGAAGGTTCAGCTTCAAATCCATGCGACACAAATGATTTAGATTCTGATACTATCGAAATAAGTGATATAGCTTCAAATGCAGACGAAACAAACCAGTTAGCTTCAAATCCAAGCGAAATACATGATTTAGCTTCATATCAAGGAGATGTAGAAGGTTTAGCTTCAAATCCAATCGAAACACATGATTTAGATTCAAATCAATGCGATGTAGAATGTTTAGCTTCCAATCCGTGCGAAACAAAAAGATTTAGCTTCAAACACTTGGGATATAAGTGATATATCTTCAAATGGAGACGAATCAAACGAGTTAGCTTCAAAATCCATGCGATACACATGATTTAGCTTCAAATCAATGCGTGGTAGAAGGCTTTGCTTCAAATCCGTGAGAAACAATTGATTTAGGTTCAGATGCTTGCGATATAAGTGATATAGCATCAAATGCAGACAAAACAAACGAGTTAGCTTCAAAACCAAGCGAAACACATGATATAGCTTCAAATCAATGCGATGTAGAAGCCTTAGCTTCAAATCCATTGCGGAACAAATGATTTAGCTTCAAATTCTTGGTATATAAGTGATATAGATTCTACTGCAGGCGAACCAAACGAGATAGCTTCAAATCCATGCAAATCAAATGATTTTTCTTCCAATACTAGCGATACAAGTGAAGTAGCTTCAAATGCAGGCGAAACTAACCAGATAGCTTCAATTCCATTCGAAATACATGATTTAGCTTATAATTTATGCGAAACAAATGATATAGCTTCAAATGGAGACGAATCAAACGAGTTACCTTCAAAATCCATGCGATACACATGAGTTAGCTTCAAATCAATGCGTGGTAGAAGGATTTGCTTCAAATCCATGAGAAACAATTGATTTACGTTCAGATACTTGCGATATAAGTGATATAGCATCAAATGCAGACGAAACAAACGAGTTAGCTTCAACACCAAGCGAAACACATGATTCAGCATCTAATCAATGCGATGTAGAAGCCTTAGCTTCAAATCCATGCGGAACAAATGATTTAGCTTCAAATACTTGCTATATAAGTGATATAGATTCTAATGCAGGCGAAACAAACGAGATAGCTTCAAATCCATGCGAAACACATTATTTAGCTGTAAATCAATGCTATGTAGAAGGTTTAGCTTCAAATCCATGCAATACACAAGATTTAGCTTCAAATCAATGCGATGTAGAAGCCTTAGCTTCAAATCCATGCGGAACAAATGATTTAGCTTCAAATACTTGCTATATAAGTGATAAAGATTATACGGCAGGCGAAACAAACGAGATAGCTTCACATCCATGCGAAACACATGATTTAGCTGTAAATCAATGGTATGTAGAAGGTTTAGCTTCAAATCCATGCAATACACAAGATTTAGCTTCAAATCAATGCGATGTATAAGGTTTAGCTTCAAATCCATGTGGAACAAATGATTGAGCTTCAAACACTTGGAATATAGGTGATATAGCTTCAAATGCAGGTGAAACAAACGAGTTAGCTACTAATCCATGCGAAACAAATGATTTACCTTCAAATCAATGCGAAGTAGAAGGCTTAGGTTCATCCCCATGCGAAACGATTGATTTAGGTTCAAATACTTGCGATATAATTGATATAGCTTCAAATGCAGGCGAAACAAACGAGTTAGCTTCAAATATGTGCGAAACACATGATTTAGCTTCAAATCCATGCGAAACACATGATTTAGCTTCAAATCAAAGCGAAGGAGAAAGCTTAGCTTCAAATCAATGTGAAACAAATGATTTGGCTTCAAATACTTGCGAATGTAAATGATGTAGCTTCAAATGGAGGCGAAACAAGCGAGTTAGCTTCAAATCTATGCGAAACACATGATTTAGCTTCAAATCAATGCGAAGTAGAAGGCTTAGCTTCAAATCCAAGCGAAACACATGATTTTGTTTCAAATCAATGCGAAGTAGAAAGCTTAGCTTCAAATCCATGCGAAACAAATGATTTAGCTTCACATACTTGCGATATAAATGATATAGATTCAAATGCAGGCGAACAAACGAGTTACCTTCAAATCCATGCGGAAGACATGATTTAGCTTCAAATCAATGCGAAACACGTGGTTTAGCTTCATAATCTTGCGAAACATGTGGTTTAGCTTCAGATGCTTGTGATAAACATGATTTAGCTTCAACTGCATGCGAAACATACGAGTTAGCTTCAAATCCATGCGAAACACATGATTTAGCTTCAAATCAATGCGAAGTAGAAGGCTTAGCTTCAAATCCATGCGACACAAATGATTTAGCTTCAAATACTTGCGATATAAATGATATAGCTTCAAATGCATGTGGAACAAACGTGTCAGCTTCAAACCCATGCGAAACAAATGATTTAGCTTCACATAATTGCGATATAAATGATACAGCTTCAAATCCATGCGAAACACATGATTTAGTTTCAAGTCAATGCGAAGCAGAAGGCTTCACATCAAATCCATGCGACACAAATGCATTAGCTTCAAATGCTTGCGAAATAGATGGCACAGATTCAAATAAAGTCGAAACAAACGAGATATCTTCAAATCCATGCAAAACAAACGAGTTAGCAGCAAATACATGCGAAACAAACGAATTAGCTTCGAATCCATGCGAAACACATGATTTTGCTTCAAATCAATGCGATGTAGAACGCTTAGATTCAAATCCATATGAATCAACTGGTTTATCTTCAAATACATGTGAAATACATGACTCAGCTTCAATTGCATGCGAAACAATCGTGTTAGCTTCAAATCCAAGCAAATCACATGATTTAGCTTCCAATCAATGCGAAGTAGAAAGCTAGGCTTCAAACCCATGCGAAACACATGATTTAGCTTCAAATACTTGTGATATAAATGATATATCTTCAAATGCAGGCAAAACAAACGAGTTTTCTTCAAATCCATGCGAAACACATGACTTAGCTTCAAATCCATGCAAAGCACATGATATGGCTTCAAATCAATGCGAAGTAGAAGGCTGAGCTTCAAATACATGTGAAACAAATGGTTTAGTTTCAAATACTTGCGATATAAGTGATATAGATTCAACTGCAGGCGAAACAAACGCATTAGCTTCAAGTCCAAGCGAAACTCATTGTTTAGCTGGAAATCAATGCGATATAGATGGTTTGGCTTCAAATCCATGCGACACAAATGATTTAGCTTCTGATACTTACGATATCAGTGATATAGCTTTAAATGAAGACGAAGCAAACGAGTTAGCATCGAATCGACGCGAAACACATTATTTAGCTTCAAAACAGTGCGAATTAAAAGGCTTCGCTTCAAATCCTTGCGAAACGAAAGATTTAGCTTCAAATACTTGCGAATATAAGTTATGTAGCTTCAAATGCAGGCGAAACAAACGAGTTAGCTTCAAATCCATGCAAAACACATGATTTAGCATCAAATACTTGCGATATAAATGATGTAGCTTCAAATGCAGGCGAAACAAACGAGTTAGATTCAAATCCAAGCGAAAAACTTGATTCAGTTTCAAGTCAATGCGATGCAGAAGGTTTAGCTTCAAATCCATGAAAAACAAATGATTTAGCTTCAGATACCTGCGATATAAATGATATAGCTTCAAATGCAGGCGAAACAAACGAGTTAGCTTCAAATCCATGCGAAACACATGATTTAGCTTCAAATCAATGCTAAGTAGAAGGCGTAACTTCAAATCCATGCGAAACAAATAGTTTAACTTCAAATGATTGTGATATACATGATTCACATTCAAATGCAGGCGAAACAAACGAGTTAATTTCAAATCCATGCGAAAGACATGGATTAGCTTCAAATCAATGCGAAACACACAGTTTAGCTTCATATTCTTGCGAAACAAGTGGGTTAGCTGCAGATACTTGTCATAAACATGATGTATCTTAAACTGCATGCGGAACAGTCGCGTTAGCTTCAAATTCAAGGGAAACAAATGATTTAGCTTCAAATCAATGCGAAGTTGAAGGCTTAGCATCAAATCAATGTGAAACAATTGGTTTAGCTTCAAATACATGTGGTATACAGGATTTACCTTCAACAGCATGCGGAACAAACGAGTTAGCTTCAAATCCAAGCGAAAAACTTGATTCAGTTTCAAATCAATGCGATGCAGAAGGTTTAGCTACAAATCCGTGCGAGACAAATGACTTAGATTCCAATACTTGCGACATAATTGATATAGCTTCAAGTGCATGCGAAACAAACGAGTTGGCTACAAATCCATGCAAAACATGTGATTAAGCTAGAAATGTATGCGAAACAAATGATTTAGGTTCAAATTAATGTGAAGTTGCAGGCTTGACTTCAAATCCATGCAAAACAAATGGTTCAGCTTCAAATACTTGTGATATACATGATTTAGGTTCAAATGCAGGCGAATCAAACGAGTTAGCTTCAAATCCAAGCGAAACACATAATTTAGCTTCAAATCAATGCGAAGTAGAAGGCTTAGCTTCAAATCCATGCGGAACAAATGATTTAGCTTCAGATAATTGCGAAATAAGCGATATAGCATCAAAAGCAGGCGAAACAAACGAGTTAGCATCAAATCCATGCGAAACATATGATTCAGCTTCAAATCAATGCGATTTAGAAGGTTTAGCTTCAAATCCATGCGACAGGAATGATTTAGCTTCAGATACTTCGGATATAAGTGATATAGCTTCAAATACAGGAGAAACTACCGAGTTAGCTCCAAACCCATGCGAAACAAATGATTTAGATACAAATCAATGCGAAGTAGAAGGCTTATCTTCAAATACATGCGGAACAAATGATTTATATTCAAATACTTGCCATATAATTGATATAGTGTCAACTGCAGGCGAAACAATCGACCTAGCCTCAAATCCAAGCGAAACACATGATTTAGCTTCAAATCAATGCGATGTAGAAGGTTTAGCTTCAAATCCGTGCCAGACAAATCATTTAGATTCCAATACTTGCGATATAATTGATATAGCTTCAACAGCATGCGAAACAAACGAGTTGGCTACAAATCCATGCGAAACACATGATTTAGGTTCAAATCAATGTGAAGTTGCAGGCTTGGATTCAAATCCATGCAAAACAAATGGTTCAGCTTGAAATACTTGTGATATACATGATTTAGGTTCAACTGCAGGCGAAACAAACGAGTTAGCTTCATATCGAAGCGAAACACATGATTTATTTTCAAATCAATGCGAAGTAGAAGGCTTAGCTTCATATCCATGCGAAACACATGACTTAGCTTCAAATGAATGCGAAGTAGAAGGCTTAGCTGCAAATCCAAGCGAAACACATGATTTAGCATCAAATCAATGTGAAGTAGAAGGCTTAGCTTCAAATCAATGCGAAACAACTGATTTGGCTTCAAATACTTGCGATATAAATGAAATAGCTTCAAATCCATGCGATACACATGATTTAGTACCAAATCAATGTGAAGTAGAAGGATTAGCTTCAATTCCATGCGAAACACAAGATTTAGATTAAATTCATGCGAAACAAATGATTTAGCTTCAAATGTGTGCGATATAATTGATATAACTTCAAATGCAGGCAAAACAAACGAGTTAGCTTCAAATCCATGCGGAACACATGATTTAGGTTCAAATTCATGCGTAACAAATGGTTTGGCTTCATATTCTTGTGAAACAAATGGTTTACCTTCAGATAATTGTTATAAACATGATTTAGCTTCAACTGCATACGAAACAAACGAGTTAGCTTCAAATTCAAGGGAAACACATGATTTAGTTTCAAATCAATGCGAAGTTGAATGCTTAGCTTCAAATCCATGCGAAATATTTGAGTTACCTTCAAATACTTGCGATATAAATGATATAGCTTCAAATGCAGGCGAAACAAGCGAGTTAGCTTCAAATCCAAGCGAAACACATGGTTTAGTTTCAAATCCAAGCGAAACACATGGTTTAGCTTCATATTCTTGCGAAATAAATGGTTTAGCTTCATATACTTGTGATAAACTTGATTTAGCTTCAACCGCATGCGAAACAAACGAGTTCGCTTCAAATCAAAGCGAAACACATGATTTAGCTTCAAATAAACGCGATGTAGAAAGTTTGGCTTCAAAATCCGTGCGAAACGAATGATTTCGCATAAAAAACTTGCGATATAAATGATATAGCTCCAAATGCAGGCGACATAAACGAGTTAGCTTCAAATCTATGCGAAAAACATGACTTAACTTCAAATTCATGCGAAACACATGGTTTAGCTTCAAATCAATGTGAAGTAGAAGTCTTAGCTACAAAGCCATGCGACACAAATGACTTGGCTTCAAATACTTGCGATATATTTGATATAGCTGCAAATGCAGGCGAAACAAACGCTTTAGCTTCAAATCCATGCGGAACACATGATTTAGCTCTAAGTTCATGCAAAACAGATGGTTTATCTTCATATTCTTGCGAACCAAATGGTTTAGATTCAGATACTTGTGATAAACATGATTTAGCCTCAACTACATGCGAACAAGCGAGATAGCTTCAAATTCATGCGGAACGCATGATTACGCTTTAAATTATTCCGATACACATAAGTTCGCTTACAATTCATGCGAAATGTATGATTTAGGTTCAAGCGCATTCGAAACACATGATTTCGCTTGAACTTCATTCGGAACGCATTATTTAGCTTCAAACTATTCCAATACGCATGATTTTGCTCATAATTCATCCGAAATACATGATTTAGCTTCAAATTCATGCGAAACACTCGATTTAGCTTCAAATTCATGCGAAAAAACATGATTTAGCTTCAACTTCATGCGCAGTAGAAGATTTAGCTTCAAATCCGTGGCAGACAAACGATATAGCTTAATATTCTTGCGATTAAAGGTTTTAACTTCGAATGTGTGCGAAACAAACGAGTTAGCTCCAAATTCATGCGAAACACGTGATTTAGGTTTAAATTCATGCGAAACACATGATTTAGCTTCAAATTCATGCGAAACAAACGAGTTAGCTAGAAATCCATTCGGAACACATGATTTTGCTTCAAATAAATGCGAAGTAACAGGCTCTAGCTTCAAGTCCAAGCGAAACGGATGATTTAGCTTCAAATACTTGCGAATATAAGTGATATAGATTCAAATGGAGGCCAAACAAACGAGTTAGCTTCCAATCCATGCGAAACACATGATTTCTCTTCAAATCAATGCGAAGTTGTAGGATTAGCTTCAAATCCATTCGAAACAAATGATTTACCGTAAATAGTTGTGATATAAATGAAATAGCTTCAAATGCAGGCGAAAGAAACGAGTTATCTTCAGATGCATGCGAAACACATGATTTAGGTTCAAATCAATGCGAATAAGAGAAGACTTAGTTTCATCCCCATACAAAACGAATGATTTAGCTTCAAATACTTGCAAATATAAGGGACACAGCTTCAAATGCATGCGAAACAAAAGGTTTAGCTTCAAATACTTGTGATATACATGATTTAGTTTCAACTCCATGCGAAACAAACGTGTTGGCTTCAAATCCAAGCGATCCACACGAGTTAGCTTCAATTCAATGCAAAGTAGAAGGCTTAGGTTCAAATCCATGCGAATCAAATGGTTTAGTCTCAAATACTTGTGATATGCATGATATAGATTCAAATGCAGGCGAAACAAACAAGTTAGCTCCAAATCCATGCGATACACTTGATTTAGGTTCAAATCCATGCAAAACACATGATAAAGCTTCAAATCAATGCGATATAGAAGGTATAGCTTCAAATCCATGCGAAACACATGATTTAGCTGCAAATCAATGCGATGTAGAGGGTTTCGCATCAAATCCATGCGACACAAGTGATTTAGCCTCAGATACTTGCGATATCAGTCACATAGCTTCAAATGCAGACGAAACAAACGAGTTAGCTTCAAATCCAAGCGTAATACATGATTTAACATCAAATCAATACTATGTAGATGGTTTAGCTTCAAATCCATGCGACACAAATGATTTAGCTTCAAATACTTGCGATATAAATGATATAGCTTCGAAAGCAGGCGAAACAAACGAGTTAGCTTTTAATCCATGCCATTTCATGATTTAGTTCCAAATCAATGCGAACTTGATGTCGAAGTTTCAAATTCATGGGAAACAAAAGATTTAGCTTCAGATACTTGCGATATAAGTGATATAGCATCAAATGCAGACGAAACAAGCGAGTTAGCTTCAAATCCAAGCGAAACACGTGATTTAGCTTCAAATCAACGCGAAGTAGGAAGCTTAACTTCAAAAACCATGCGAAACACATGATTTAGCTTCAAATTGATGCGAAACACATGGATTAGCTTCATATTCTTGCGAGACAAATGGTTTAGCTTCAGATACTTGTGATAAACATGATTTAGGTTCAAATGCTGGCGAAACAAACGAGTTAGTTTCAAATCCATGCGAAACACATGATTTGGCTTCAAATCAATGCGAAGTAGAAGGCTTAGCTTCAAATATATGCGACATAAATGAATTAGCTTCTAATCAATGTGAAGTAGTAGGCTTAGCTTCAAATGCATGCGAATCAAATGGTTTAGCTATCAACTACTTGTGATTTTCATGATTTAGCGAACGAAACACATGATATGGCTTCAAATTTCATGATTTATCAAGCAGAACACATGAGTTAGCTGCAAATCAATGCGATGTAGAAGGTTTAGCTCCAAATCCATGCGGAACAAATGATTTAGCTTCAAATCAATGCGATGTAGAAGGTTTAGCATCAAATCCATGCGAAACAAATGATGTTTCTTCAAATACTTGCGAAACAAATGATTTAGCTTCAAATACTTGCTTTATAAATGATATAACATCAAATGCAGGCAAAACAAACGAGTTAGCTTCAGATCCATGCGGAACACAAGATTTATCTTCAAATCAATGCGAAACACATGGTTTAGCTTCATATTCTTGCGAAACAAGTGGTTTAGCTTCAGATACTTGTGATAAACATGATTTAGCTTCAACCGCCTGCGAAACACACGAGTTAGCATTAAAACCAAGCGAGACACATGATTTAGCTTCAAATCAATGCGAAGTAGGTGGCTTAGCTTCATATCCATGCGAAAAAAATGACTTAGCTTCAAATACTTGCGAATGTATGTGATACAGCTTCAACTGCATGCGAAACAAACGAGTTAGTTTAAAATCCAAGAGAAACACACGATCTAGCTTCAAATCAATGCGAAGTAGATGGCTAAGCTTCATATCCATGCGAAACAAATGAGTTAGCTTCAAATACTTGCGACGTAAATGATATAGCTTCAAATGCAGGCGAAACAAACCAGGTAGCTTCAATTCCATGCGAAACACATGATTTAGCTTAAAATTCATACGAAACAAATGATTTAGCTTCAAATACTTGCGATATAAACGATATACCTTCAAATGTAGGCAAAACAAACGATTTATCTTCAAATCCATGCGGAACACATGATTTAGCTTCAAATCAATGCGGAGCACATGGTTTAGCTTCATATGCTTGCGAAACAAGTGGTTTAGCTTCAGATACTTGTGATAAACATGATTTAGCTTCAACTGCATGCGAAACAAACGAGTCAGTTTAAAATCCAAGAGAAACACACGATCTAGCTTCAAATCAATGCGAAGTAGGAGGCTTAGCTTCAAATCGATGCCATACGATTGATTTAGCTTCAAATACTTGCAATATAAACGATATACCTTCAAATGTAGGCAAAACAAACGATTTATCTTCAAATCCATGCGGAACACATGATTTAGCTTCAAATCAATGCGAAGCACATGGTTTAGCTTCATATGCTTGCGTAACAAGAGGTTTAGCTTCAGATACTTGTGATAAACATGATTTAGCTTCAACCGCCTGCGAAACACACGAGTTAGCATTAAAACCAAGCGAGACACATGATTTAGCTTCAAATCAATGCGAAGTAGATGGCTTAGCTTCATATCCATGCGAAAAAAATGACTTAGCTTCAAATACTTGCGAATATATGTGATACAGCTACAAATGCAGGCGAAACAAACGAGTTAGCTTCATGTCTAAGCGAAACACATGATTTAGCTTCAAATTCATGCGAAACAAGTGGTTTACCTTCATATTCTTGCGAAACAAATGGTTTAGATTCAGATACTTGTGTTAAAAATGATTTAGCTTCAAATGCAGGCGAAACAAACGAGTTAATTTCAAATCCATGCGAAACACATGATTTAGCTTCAAATCCAAGCGAAACACATGGTTTAGCTTCACATTCTTGCGAAACAAATGGTTTAGCTTCATATACTTGTGATAAACATGATTTAGCTTCAACCGCCTGCGAAACACACGAGTTAGCGTTAAAACCAAGCGAGACACATGATTTAGCTTCAAATCAATGCGAAGTAGATGGCTTAGCTTCATATCCATGCGAAAAAAATGACTTAGCTTCAAATACTTGCGAATATATGTGATACAGCTACAAATGCAGGCGAAACAAACGAGTTAGCTTCATGTCTAAGCGAAACACATGATTTAGCTTCAAATTCATGCGAAACAAGTGGTTTACCTTCATATTCTTGCGAAACAAATGGTTTAGATTCAGATACTTGTGATAAACAAGATTTAGCTTCAAATGCAGGCGAAACAAACGAGTTAGTTTCAAATCCATGCGAAACACATGATTTAGCTTCAAATCCAAGCGAAACACATGGTTTAGCTTCATATTCTTGCGAAACAAATGGTTTAGCTTCATATACTTGTGATAAACATGATTTAGCTTCAACCGCCTGCGAAACAAACCAGTTAGCATTAAAACCAAGCGAGACACATGATTTAGATTCAAATCAATGCGAAGTAGATGGCTTAGCTTCATATCCATGCGAAAAAAATGACTTAGCTTCAAATACTTGCGAATATAAGTGATACAGCTTCAAATGCATGCGAAACAAACGAGTTAGAATCAAATCCATGTGAAACATATGATTTAGCTAAAACTCAATGCAAAGTAGAAGGCGTAGCTTCAAATCCATACGGAACAAATGATTTAGCTTCAAATACTTGCGATATATGTGATATAGATTCAACTGCAGGCGAAACAAATGAGGTAGCTTCAAATCCATGCGAAACAAATGATGTTTCTTCAAATACTTGCGAAACATATGATTTAGCTTCAAATACTTGCTTTATAAATGATTTAGCTTCAAATACTTGCTTTATAAATGATATAACATCAAATGCAGGCAAAACAAACGAGTTAGCTTCAGATCCATGCGGAACACAAGATTTATCTTCAAATCAATGCGAAACACATGGTTTAGCTTCATATTCTTGCGAAACAAATGGTTTAGATTCAGATACTTGTGATAAACATGATTTAGCTTCAAATGCAGGCGAAACAAACGAGTTAATTTCAAATCCATGCGAAACACATGATTTAGCTTAAATTTCTTGCGAAACAAATGATTTAGCTTCAAATACTTGCGATATAAATGATATAACATCAAATGCAGGCAAAACAAACGAGTTAGCTTCAGATCCATGCGGAACACAAGATTTAGCTTCAAATCAATGCGAAACACATGGTTTGGCTTCATATACTTGCGAAACAAGTGGTTCAGCTTCAGATACTTGTGATAAACATGATTTAGCTTCAACTGCATGCGAAACAAACGAGATAGCATTAAAACCAAGCGAGACACGTGATTAAGCTTCAAATCAATGCGAAGTAGATGGCTAAGCTTCATATCCATGCGAAACAAATGAGTTAGCTTCAAATACTTGCGACGTAAATGATATAGCTTCAAATGCAGGCGAAACAAACCAGGTAGCTTCAATTCCATGCGAAACACATGATTTAGCTTAAAATTCATACGAAACAAATGATTTAGCTTCAAATACTTGCGATATAAACGATATACCTTCAAATGTAGGCAAAACAAACGATTTATCTTCAAATCCATGCGAAACACATGATTTAGCTTCAAATTCATGCGAAACACGTGGTTTAGCTTCATATGCTTGCGAAACAAGTGGTTTAGCTTCAGATACTTGTGATAAACATGATTTAGCTTCAAATGCAGGCGAAACAAACGAGTTAGTTTCAAATCCATGCGAATTACATGATTTAGCTTCAAATCCAAGCGAAACACAAGGTTTAGCTTCATATTCTTGCGAAACAAATGGTTTAGCTTCATATACTTGTGATAAACATGATTTAGCTTCAACCGCATGCGAAACAAACTAGTTAGAATTAAACCAAGCTAGACACGTGATTTAGCTTCAAAACAATGCGAAGTAGATGGCTTAGCTTCATATCCATGCGAAACAAATGACTTAGCTTCAAATACTTGCGAATATAAGTGATACAGCTTCAAATGCATGCGAAACAAACGAGGTAGCTTCAAATCCATGCGAAACAAATGATTTTTCTTCAAATACTTGCGATACAAGTGAACTTGCTTCAAATGCAGGCGAAACAAACCAGGTAGCTTCAATTCCATGCGAAACACATGATTTAGCTTAAGATTCATGCGAAACAGATTATTTAGCTTCACATACTTGCGATTAAATGATATAGCTTCAAATGCAGGCGAAACAAACGTGTTAGCTTCAAATCCATACGAAACACATGATTTACCTTCAAATTAATGCAAAGTAGAAGGTTTATCTTCAAAGTCATGCGACACAAATAATTTAGCTTCAAGTACTTGTTATATAATTGATATAGCTCCAAATGCAGGCGAAAACAAACGTGTTAGCTTCAAATCCAAGCGAAACACATGATTTAGGTTCAAATCAATGCGAAGTAGATGGCTTAACTTCAAATCCATGCGAAACAAATGATTTAGCTTCAAATACTTGCGACGTAAATGATATAGCTTCAAATGCAGCGAAACAAACCAGGTAGCTTCAATTCCATGCGAAACATATGATTTAGCTTAAAATTCATACGAAACAAATGATTTAGCTTCAAATACTTGCGATATAAACGATTTAGCTTCAAATGTAGGCAAAACAAACGATTTATCTTCAAATTCATGCGGAACACATGATTTAGCTTCAAATCAATGCGAAGTAGATGGCTAAGCTTCATATCCATGCGAAACAAATGAGTTAGCTTCAAATACTTGCGACGTAAATGATATAGCTTCAATGCAGGCGTAACAAACCAGGTAGCTTCAATTTCATGCGAAACACATGATTTAGCTTAAAATTCATACGAAACAAACGATTTATCTTCAAATCCATGCGGAACACATGATTTAGCTTCAAATCAATGCGAAGCACATGGTTTAACTTCATATGCTTGCGAAACAAGTGGTTTAGCTTCAGATAATTGTGATAAACATGATTTAGCTTCAACTGCATGCGAAACAAACGAGTTAGTTTCAAATCCATGCGAATTCCATGATTTACCTTCAAATTCAAGCGAAACATATGGTTTAGCTTCATATTCTTGCGAATCAAATGGTTTAGCTTCACATACTTGTGATAAACATGATTTAGCTTCAACCGCATGCGAAAGAAACGAGTTAGCATTAAAACCAAGCGAGACACGTGATTTAGCTTCAAATCAATGCGAAGTAGATGGCTTAGCTTCATATCCATGCGAAACAAATGATTTTTTTTTCAAATACTTGCGATACAAGTGAACTAGCTTCAAATGCAGGCGAAACAAACCAGGTAGCTTCAATTCCATGCGAAACACATGATTTAGCTCAATATTCATGCGAAACAGATTATTTAGCTTCACATACTTGCGATTAAATGATATAGCTTCAAATGCAGGCGAAACAAACGAGTCAGCTTCAAATCCATACGAAACACATGATTTACCTTCAAATTAATGCAAAGTGGAAGGTTTATCTTCAAAGTCACGCGACACAAATGACTTAGCTTCAAATACTTGTTATATAATTGATATAGCTTCAAATGCAGGCGAATCGAACGTGTTAGCTTCAAATCCAAACGAAACACATGATTTAGTTTCAAATCAATGCGAAGTAGATGGCTTAACTTCAATCCATGCGAAACAAATGATTTATCTTCAAATACTTGCGACGTAAATGATATTGCTTCAAATGCAGGCGTAACAAACCAGGTAGCTTCAATTCCAAGCGAAACACATGATTTTGCTTAAAATTCATACGAAACAAATGATTTATCTTCAAATACTTGCGAGACAAGTGAACTAGCTTCAAATGCAGGCGAAACAAACCAGGTAGCTTCAATTCCATGCGAAACACATGATTTAGCTTAAGATTCATGCGAAACAGATTATTTAGCTTCACATACTTGCGATTAAATGATATAGCTTCAAATGCAGGCGAAACAAACGTGTTAGTTTCAAATCCATGCGAAACACATGATTTAGCTTGAAATCCAAGCGAAACACATGGTTTAGCTTCATATTCTTGCGAAACAAATGGTTTAGCTTCATATACTTGTGATAAACATGATTTAGCTTCAACCGCCTGCGAAACAAACGAGTTAGCATTAAAACCAAGCGAGACACCATGATTTAGCTTCAAATCAATTCGAAGTAGATGGCTTAGCTTCATATCCATGCGAAAAAAATGACTTAGCTTCAAACACTTGCGAATATAAGTGATACAGCTTCAAATTCATGCGAAACAAACGAGTTAGCATCAAATCCATGCGAAACACATGATTTAGCTAAAACTCAATGCAATGTAGAAGGCGTAGCTTCAAATTCATGCGAAACAAATGATTTAGCTTCAAATACTTGCGATATAAGTGATATAGATTCAACTGCAGGCGAAACAAATGAGGTAGCTTCAAATCCATGCGAAACAAATGATATTTCTTCAAATACTTGCGAAACAAATGATTTAGCTTCAAATACTTGCGTTATAAATGATATAACATCAAATGCAGGCAAAACAAACGAGTTAGCTTCAAATCCATGCGGAACACATGATTTGGCTTCAAATCAATGCGAAGCACATGGTTTAGCTTCATATGCTTGCGAAACAAGTGGTTCAGCTTCAGATACTTGTGATAAACATGATTTAGCTTCAACTGCATGCGAAACAAACGAGTTAGTTTAAAATCCAAGAGAAACACACGATTTAGCTTCATATCAATGGGAAGTAGAAGGCTTAGCTTCAAATCGATGCCATACGAATGATTTAGCTTCAAATACCTGCGATAGAAGTGATATAGCTTCAAATGCAGGCGAAACAAACGAGTTAGTTTAAAATCCAAGAGAAACACACGATTTAGCTTCAAATCAATGCGAAGTAGAAGGCTTAGCTTCAAATCGAAGCCATACGAATGATTTAGCTTCAAATACCTGCTATAGAAGTGATATAGCTTCAAATGCAGGCGAAACAAACGAGTTAGTTTCAAATCCATGCGAAACACATGATTTAGCTTCTAATCCAAGCGAAACACATGGTTTAGCTTCATATTCTTGCGAAACAAATGGTTTAGCTTCATATACTTGTGATAAACATGATTTAGCTTCAACCGCCTGCGAAACAAACGAGTTAGCATTAAAACCAAGCGAAACACATGATTTAGCTTCAAATCAATGCGAAGTAGATGGCTTAGCTTCATATCCATGCGAAAAAAATGACTTAGCTTCAAATACTTGCGAATATAAGTGATACAGCTTCAAATTCATGCGAAACAAACGAGTTAGCATCAAATCCATGCGAAACACATGATTTCGCTAAAACTCAATGCAAAGTAGAAGGCGTAGCTTCAAATCCATGCGCAACAAATGATTTAGCTTCAAATACTTGCGATAGAAGTGATATAGATTCAACTGCAGGCGAAACAAATGAGGTAGCTTCAAATCCATGCGAAACAAATGATATTTCTTCAAATACTTGCGAAACAAATGATTTAGCTTCAAATACTTGCGTTATAAATGATATAACATCAAATGCAGGCAAAACAAACGAGTTAGCTTCAGATGCATGCGGAACACAAGATTTATCTTCAAATCAATGCGAAGCACATGGTTTAGCTACATATACTTGCAAAACAAGTGGTTTAGCTTCAGATACTTGTGATAAACATGATTTAGCTTCAACTGCATGCGAATCAAACGAGTTAGTTTAAAATCCAAGCGAAACACACGATTTAGCTTCAAATCAATGCGAAGTAGAAGGCTTAGCCACAAATCGATGCCATACGAATGATTAGCTTCAAATACCTGCTCTAGAAGTGATATAGCTTCAAATGCAGGCGAAACAAACGAGTTAGCTTCAAGTCTATGCGAAACACATGATTTAGCTTCATATACTTGTGATAAACATGATTTAGCTTCAACCGCATGCGAAACAAACGAGTTAGCATTAAAACCAAGCGAGACACGTGATTTAGCTTCAAATCAATGCGAAGTAGATGGCTTAGCTTCATAGCCATGCGAAACAAATGACTTAGCTTCAAATACTTGCGAATATAAGTGATACAGCTTCAAATTCATGCGACACAAATGATTTAGCTTCAAATACTTGCGACGTAAATGATATAGCTTCAAATGCAGGCGTAACAAACCAGGTAGCTTCAATTCCATGCGAAACACATGATTTAGCTTAAAATTCATACGAAACAAACGATTTATCTTCAAATCCATGCGGAACACATGATTTAGCTTCAAATCAATGCGAAGCACATGGTTTAACTTCATATGCTTGCGAAACAAGTGGTTTAACTTCAGATAATTGTGATAAACATGATTTAGCTTCAACTGCATGCGAAACAAACGAGTTAGTTTCAAATCCATGCGAATTCCATGATTTACCTTCAAATTCAAGCGAAACATATGGTTTAGCTTCATATTCTTGCGAATCAAATGGTTTAGCTTCACATACTTGTGATAAACATGATTTAGCTTCAACCGCATGCGAAAGAAACGAGTTAGCATTAAAACCAAGCGAGACACGTGATTTAGCTTCAAATCAATGCGAAGTAGATGGCTTAGCTTCATATCCATGCGAAACAAATGATTTTTTTTTCAAATACTTGCGATACAAGTGAACTAGCTTCAAATGCAGGCGAAACAAACCAGGTAGCTTCAATTCCATGCGAAACACATGATTTAGCTCAAAATTCATGCGAAACAGATTATTTAGCTTCACATACTTGCGATTAAATGATATAGCTTCAAATGCAGGCGAAACAAACGAGTCAGCTTCAAATCCATACGAAACACATGATTTACCTTCAAATTAATGCAAAGTGGAAGGTTTATCTTCAAAGTCATGCGACACAAATGACTTAGCTTCAAATACTTGTTATATAATTGATATAGCTTCAAATGCAGGCGAATCGAACGTGTTAGCTTCAAATCCAAACGAAACACATGATTTAGTTTCAAATCAATGCGAAGTAGATGGCTTAACTTCAAATCCATGCGAAACAAATGATTTATCTTCAAATACTTGCGACGTAAATGATATTGCTTCAAATGCAGGCGTAACAAACCAGGTAGCTTCAATTCCAAGCGAAACACATGATTTTGCTTAAAATTCATACGAAACAAATGATTTATCTTCAAATACTTGCGAGACAAGTGAACTAGCTTCAAATGCAGGCGAAACAAACCAGGTAGCTTCAATTCCATGCGAAACACATGATTTAGCTTAAGATTCATGCGAAACAGATTATTTAGCTTCACATACTTGCGATTAAATGATATAGCTTCAAATGCAGGCGAAACAAACGTGTTAGTTTCAAATCCATGCGAAACACATGATTTAGCTTGAAATCCAAGCGAAACACATGGTTTAGCTTCATATTCTTGCGAAACAAATGGTTTAGCTTCATATACTTGTGATAAACATGATTTAGCTTCAACCGCCTGCGAAACAAACGAGTTAGCATTAAAACCAAGCGAGACACATGATTTAGCTTCAAATCAATGCGAAGTAGATGGCTTAGCTTCATATCCATGCGAAAAAAATGACTTAGCTTCAAACACTTGCGAATATAAGTGATACAGCTTCAAATTCATGCGAAACAAACGAGTTAGCATCAAATCCATGCGAAACACATGATTTAGCTAAAACTCAATGCAATGTAGAAGGCGTAGCTTCAAATTCATGCGAAACAAATGATTTAGCTTCAAATACTTGCGATATAAGTGATATAGATTCAACTGCAGGCGAAACAAATGAGGTAGCTTCAAATCCATGCGAAACAAATGATATTTCTTCAAATACTTGCGAAACAAATGATTTAGCTTCAAATACTTGCGTTATAAATGATATAACATCAAATGCAGGCAAAACAAACGAGTTAGCTTCAAATCCATGCGGAACACATGATTTGGCTTCAAATCAATGCGAAGCACATGGTTTAGCTTCATATGCTTGCGAAACAAGTGGTTCAGCTTCAGATACTTGTGATAAACATGATTTAGCTTCAACTGCATGCGAAACAAACGAGTTAGTTTAAAATCCAAGAGAAACACACGATTTAGCTTCATATCAATGGGAAGTAGAAGGCTTAGCTTCAAATCGATGCCATACGAATGATTTAGCTTCAAATACCTGCGATAGAAGTGATATAGCTTCAAATGCAGGCGAAACAAACGAGTTAGTTTAAAATCCAAGAGAAACACACGATTTAGCTTCAAATCAATGCGAAGTAGAAGGCTTAGCTTCAAATCGAAGCCATACGAATGATTTAGCTTCAAATACCTGCTATAGAAGTGATATAGCTTCAAATGCAGGCGAAACAAACGAGTTAGTTTCAAATCCATGCGAAACACATGATTTAGCTTCTAATCCAAGCGAAACACATGGTTTAGCTTCATATTCTTGCGAAACAAATGGTTTAGCTTCATATACTTGTGATAAACATGATTTAGCTTCAACCGCCTGCGAAACAAACGAGTTAGCATTAAAACCAAGCGAAACACATGATTTAGCTTCAAATCAATGCGAAGTAGATGGCTTAGCTTCATATCCATGCGAAAAAAATGACTTAGCTTCAAATACTTGCGAATATAAGTGATACAGCTTCAAATTCATGCGAAACAAACGAGTTAGCATCAAATCCATGCGAAACACATGATTTCGCTAAAACTCAATGCAAAGTAGAAGGCGTAGCTTCAAATCCATGCGCAACAAATGATTTAGCTTCAAATACTTGCGATAGAAGTGATATAGATTCAACTGCAGGCGAAACAAATGAGGTAGCTTCAAATCCATGCGAAACAAATGATATTTCTTCAAATACTTGCGAAACAAATGATTTAGCTTCAAATACTTGCGTTATAAATGATATAACATCAAATGCAGGCAAAACAAACGAGTTAGCTTCAGATGCATGCGGAACACAAGATTTATCTTCAAATCAATGCGAAGCACATGGTTTAGCTACATATACTTGCAAAACAAGTGGTTTAGCTTCAGATACTTGTGATAAACATGATTTAGCTTCAACTGCATGCGAATCAAACGAGTTAGTTTAAAATCCAAGCGAAACACACGATTTAGCTTCAAATCAATGCGAAGTAGAAGGCTTAGCCACAAATCGATGCCATACGAATGATTAGCTTCAAATACCTGCTCTAGAAGTGATATAGCTTCAAATGCAGGCGAAACAAACGAGTTAGCTTCAAGTCTATGCGAAACACATGATTTAGCTTCAAATTGATGCGAAACACGTGGTTTAGCTTCATATGCTTGCGAAACAAGTGGTTTAGCTTCAGATACTTGTGATAAACATGATTTAGCTTCAAATGCAGGCGAAACAAACGAGTTAGCTTCAAATCCATGCGAATTACATGATTTAGCTTCAAATACAAGCGAAACACAAGGTTTAGCTTCATATTCTTGCGAAACAAATGGTTTAGCTTCATAAACTTGTGATAAACATGATTTAGCTTCAACCGCATGCGAAACAAACGAGTTAGCATTAAAACCAGGCGAGACACGTGATTTAGCTTCAAATCAATGCGAAGTAGATGGCTTAGCTTCACAGCCATGCGAAACAAATGACTTAGCTTCAAATACTTGCGAATATAAGTGATACAGCTTCAAATTCATGCGAAACAAATGATTTAGCTTCAAATACTTGCGATATAAACGATATACCTACAAATGTAGGCAAAACAAACGAGTTAGCTTCAAATCCATGCGGAACACATGATTTGGCTTTAAATCAATGCGAAGCACATGGTTTAGCTTCATATGCTTGCGAAACAAGTGGTTTAGCTTCAGATACTTGTGATAAACATGATTTAGCTTCAAGTGCAGGCGAAACAAACGAGTTAGCTTCAAATCCAAGCGAAACACAAGGTTTAGCTTCATATTCTTGCGAAACAAATGGTTTAGCTTCATATACTTGTGATAAACATGATTTAGCTTCAACCGCATGCGAAACAAACGAGTTAGCATTAAAACCAAGCGAGACACGTGATTTAGCTTCAAATCAATGCGAAGTAGATGGCTTAGCTTCATAGCCATGCGAAACAAATGACTTAGCTTCAAATACTTGCGAATATAAGTGATACAGCTTCAAATTCATGCGACACAAATGATTTAGCTTCAAATACTTGCGATATAAACGATATACCTACAAATGTAGGCAAAACAAACGAGTTAGCTTCAAATCCATGCGGAACACATGATTTGGCTTCAAATCAATGCGAAGCACATGGTTTAGCTTCATATGCTTGCGAAACAAGTGGTTCAGCTTCAGATACTTGTGATAAACATGATTTAGCTTCAACTGCATGCGAAACAAATGAGTTAGTTTAAAATCCAAGAGAAACACACGATTTAGCTTCATATCAATGGGAAGTAGAAGGCTTAGCTTCAAATCGATGCCATACGAATGATTTAGCTTCAAATACCTGCGATGGAAGTGATATAGCTTCAAATGCAGGCGAAACAAACGAGTTAGTTTAAAATCCAAGAGAAACACACGATTTAGCTTCAAATCAATGCGAAGTAGAAGGCTTAGCTTCAAATCGAAGCCATACGAATGATTTAGCTTCAAATACCTGCTATAGAAGTGATATAGCTTCAAATGCAGGCGAAACAAACGAGTTAGTTTCAAATCCATGCGAAACACATGATTTAGCTTCTAATCCAAGCGAAACACATGGTTTAGCTTCATATTCTTGCGAAACAAATGGTTTAGCTTCATATACTTGTGATAAACATGATTTAGCTTCAACCGCCTGCGAAACAAACGAGTTAGCATTAAAACCAAGCGAAACACATGATTTAGCTTCAAATCAATGCGAAGTAGATGGCTTAGCTTCATATCCATGCGAAAAAAATGACTTAGCTTCAAATACTTGCGAATATAAGTGATACAGCTTCAAATTCATGCGAAACAAACGAGTTAGCATCAAATCCATGCGAAACACATGATTTCGCTAAAACTCAATGCAAAGTGGAAGACGTAGCTTCAAATCCATGCGCAACAAATGATTTAGCTTCAAATACCTGCGATATAAGTGATATAGATTCAACTGCAGGCGAAACAAATGAGGTAGCTTCAAATCCATGCGAAACAAATGATATTTCTTCAAATACTTGCGAAACAAATGATTTAGCTTCAAATACTTGCGTTATAAATGATATAACATCAAATGCAGGCAAAACAAACGAGTTAGCTTCAGATGCATGCGGAACACAAGATTTATCTTCAAATCAATGCGAAGCACATGGTTTAGCTACATATACTTGCAAAACAAGTGGTTTAGCTTCAGATACTTGTGATAAACATGATTTAGCTTCAACTGCATGCGAATCAAACGAGTTAGCTTAAAATCCAAGCGAAACACACGATATAGCTTCAAATCAATGCGAAATAGAAGGCTTAGCCACAAATCGATGCCATACGAACGATTAGCTTCAAATACCTGCTCTAGAAGTGATATAGCTTCAAGTGCAGGCGAAACAAACGAGTTAGCTTCAAGTCTATGCGAAACACATGATTTAGCTCCAAATTGATGCGAAACACGTGGTTTAGCTTCATATGCTTGCGAAACAAGTGATTTAGCTTCAGATACTTGTGATAAACATGATTTAGCTTCAAATGCAGGCGAAACAAACGAGTTAGCTTCAAATCCATGCGAATTACATGATTTAGCATCAAATCCAAGCGAAACACAAGGTTTAGCTTCATATTCTTGCGAAACAAATGGTTTAGCTTCATATACTTGTGATAAACATGATTTAGCTTCAACCGCATGCGAAACAAACGAGTTAGCATTAAAACCAGGCGAGACACGTGATTTAGCTTCAAATCAATGCGAAGTAGATGGCTTAGCTTCATAGCCATGCGAAACAAATGACTTAGCTTCAAATACTTGCGAATATAAGTGATACAGCTTCAAATTCATGCGAAACAAATGATTTAGCTTCAAATACTTGCGATATAAACGATATACCTACAAATGTAGGCAAAACAAACGAGTTAGCTTCAAATCCATGCGGAACACATGATTTGGCTTCAAATCAATGCGAAGCACATGGTTTAGCTTCATATGCTTGCGAAACAAGTGGTTTAGCTTCAGATACTTGTGATAAACATGATTTAGCTTCAAGTGCAGGCGAAACAAACGAGTTAGCTTCAAATCCAAGCGAAACGCAAGGTTTAGCTTCATATTCTTTCGAAACAAATGGTTTAGCTTCATATACTTGTGATAAACATGATTTAGCTTCAACCGCATGCGAAACAAACGAGTTAGCATTAAAACCAAGCGAGACACGTGATTTAGCTTCAAATCAATGCGAAGTAGATGGCTTAGCTTCATAGCCATGCGAAACAAATGACTTAGCTTCAAATACTTGCGAATATAAGTGATACAGCTTCAAATTCATGCGAAACAAATGATTTAGCTTCAAATACTTGCGATATAAACGATATACCTACAAATGTAGGCAAAACAAACGAGTTAGCTTCAAATCCATGCGGAACACATGATTTGGCTTTAAATCAATGCGAAGCACATGGTTTAGCTTCATATGCTTGCGAAACAAGTGGTTTAGCTTCAGATACTTGTGATAAACATGATTTAGCTTCAAGTGCAGGCGAAACAAACGAGTTAGCTTCAAATCCAAGCGAAACACAAGGTTTAGCTTCATATTCTTGCGAAACAAATGGTTTAGCTTCATATACTTGTGATAAACATGATTTAGCTTCACCGCATGCGAAACAAACGAGTTAGCATTAAAACCAAGCGAGACACGTGATTTAGCTTCAAATCAATGCGAAGTAGATGGCTTAGCTTCATAGCCATGCGAAACAAATGACTTAGCTTCAAATACTTGCGAATATAAGTGATACAGCTTCAAATTCTTGCGACACAAATGATTTAGCTTCAAATACTTGCGATATAAACGATATACCTACAAATGTAGGCAAAACAAACGAGTTAGCTTCAAATCCATGCGGAACACATGATTTGGCTTCAAATCAATGCGAAGCACATGGTTTAGCTTCATATGCTTGCGAAACAAGTGGTTCAGCTTCAGATACTTGTGATAAACATGATTTAGCTTCAACTGCATGCGAAACAAATGAGTTAGTTTAAAATCCAAGAGAAACACACGATTTAGCTTCATATCAATGGGAAGTAGAAGGCTTAGCTTCAAATCGATGCCATACGAATGATTTAGCTTCAAATACCTGCGATGGAAGTGATATAGCTTCAAATGCAGGCGAAACAAACGAGTTAGTTTAAAATCAAGAGAAACACTCGATTTAGCTTCAAATCAATGCGAAGTAGAAGGCTTAGCTTCAAATCGAAGCCATACGAATGATTTAGCTTCAAATACCTGCTATAGAAGTGATATAGCTTCAAATGCAGGCGAAACAAACGAGTTAGTTTCAAATCCATGCGAAACACATGATTTAGCTTCTAATCCAAGCGAAACACATGGTTTAGCTTCATATTCTTGCGAAACAAATGGTTTAGCTTCATATACTTGTGATAAACATGATTTAGCTTCAACCGCCTGCGAAACAAACGAGTTAGCATTAAAACCAAGCGAAACACATGATTTAGCTTCAAATCAATGCGAAGTAGATGGCTTAGCTTCATATCCATGCGAAAAAAATGACTTAGCTTCAGATACTTGCGAATATAAGTGATACAGCTTCAAATTCATGCGAAACAAACGAGTTAGCATCAAATCCATGCGAAACACATGATTTCGCTAAAACTCAATGCAAAGTGGAAGACGTAGCTTCAAATCCATGCGCAACAAATGATTTAGCTTCAAATACCTGCGATATAAGTGATATAGATTCAACTGCAGGCGAAACAAATGAGGTAGCTTCAAATCCATGCGAAACAAATGATATTTCTTCAAATACTTGCGAAACAAATGATTTAGCTTCAAATACTTGCGTTATAAATGATATAACATCAAATGCAGGCAAAACAAACGAGTTAGCTTCAGATGCATGCGGAACACAAGATTTATCTTCAAATCAATGCGAAGCACATGGTTTAGCTACATATACTTGCAAAACAAGTGGTTTAGCTTCAGATACTTGTGATAAACATGATTTAGCTTCAACTGCATGCGAATCAAACGAGTTAGCTTAAAATCCAAGCGAAACACACGATTTAGCTTCAAATCAATGCGAAATAGAAGGCTTAGCCACAAATCGATGCCATACGAACGATTAGCTTCAAATACCTGCTCTAGAAGTGATATAGCTTCAAGTGCAGGCGAAACAAACGAGTTAGCTTCAAGTCTATGCGAAACACATGATTTAGCTTCAAATTGATGCGAAACACGTGGTTTAGCTTCATATGCTTGCGAAACAAGTGATTTAGCTTCAGATACTTGTGATAAACATGATTTAGCTTCAAATGCAGGCGAAACAAACGAGTTAGCTTCAAATCATGCGAATTACATGATTTAGCATCAAATCCAAGCGAAACACAAGGTTTAGCTTCATATTCTTGCGAAACAAATGGTTTAGCTTCATATACTTGTGATAAACATGATTTAGCTTCAACCGCATGCGAAACAAACGAGTTAGCATTAAAACCAGGCGAGACACGTGATTTAGCTTCAAATCAATGCGAAGTAGATGGCTTAGCTTCATAGCCATGCGAAACAAATGACTTAGCTTCAAATACTTGCGAATATAAGTGATACAGCTTCAATTCATGCGAAACAAATGATTTAGCTTCAAATACTTGCGATATAAACGATATACCTACAAATGTAGGCAAAACAAACGAGTTAGCTTCAAATCCATGCGGAACACATGATTTGGCTTCAAATCAATGCGAAGCACATGGTTTAGCTTCATATGCTTGCGAAACAAGTGGTTTAGCTTCAGATACTTGTGATAAACATGATTTAGCTTCAAGTGCAGGCGAAACAAACGAGTTAGCTTCAAATCCAAGCGAAACGCAAGGTTTAGCTTCATATTCTTTCGAAACAAATGGTTTAGCTTCATATACTTGTGATAAACATGATTTAGCTTCAACCGCATGCGAAACAAACGAGTTAGCATTAAAACCAAGCGAGACACGTGATTTAGCTTCAAATCAATGCGAAGTAGATGGCTTAGCTTCATAGCCATGCGAAACAAATGACTTAGCTTCAAATACTTGCGAATATAAGTGATACAGCTTCAAATTCATGCGAAACAAATGATTTAGCTTCAAATACTTGCGATATAAACGATATACCTACAAATGTAGGCAAAACAAACGAGTTAGCTTCAAATCCATGCGGAACACATGATTTGGCTTCAAATCAATGCGAAGCACATGGTTTAGCTTCATATGCTTGCGAACAAGTGGTTTAGCTTCAGATACTTGTGATAAACATGATTTAGCTTCAAGTGCAGGCGAAACAAACGAGTTAGCTTCAAATCCAAGCGAAACGCAAGGTTTAGCTTCATATTCTTTCGAAACAAATGGTTTAGCTTCATATACTTGTGATAAACATGATTTAGCTTCAACCGCATGCGAAACAAACGAGTTAGCATTAAAACCAAGCGAGACACGTGATTTAGCTTCAAATCAATGCGAAGTAGATGGCTTAGCTTCATAGCCATGCGAAACAAATGACTTAGCTTCAAATACTTGCGAGTATAAGTGATACAGCTTCAAATTCATGCGAAACAAATGATTTAGCTTCAAATACTTGCGATATAAACGATATACCTACAAATGTAGGCAAAACAAACGAGTTAGCTTCAAATCCATGCGGAACACATGATTTGGCTTCAAATCAATGCGAAGCACATGGTTTAGCTTCATATGCTTGCGAAACAAGTGGTTCAGCTTCAGATACTTGTGATAAACATGATTTAGCTTCAACTGCATGCGAAACAAATGAGTTAGTTTAAAATCCAAGAGAAACACACGATTTAGCTTCATATCAATGGGAAGTAGAAGGCTTAGCTTCAAATCGATGCCATACGAATGATTTAGCTTGAAATACCTGCGATAGAAGTGATATAGCTTCAAATGCAGGCGAAACAAACGAGTTAGTTTAAAATCCAAGAGAAACACACGATTTAGCTTCAAATCAATGCGAAGTAGAAGGCTTAGCTTCAAATCGAAGCCATACGAATGATTTAGCTTCAAATACCTGCTATAGAAGTGATATAGCTTCAAATGCAGGCGAAACAAACGAGTTAGTTTCAAATCCATGCGAAACACATGATTTAGCTTCTAATCCAAGCGAAACACATGGTTTAGCTTCATATTCTTGCGAAACAAATGGTTTAGCTTCATATACTTGTGATAAACATGATTTAGCTTCAACCGCCTGCGAAACAAACGAGTTAGCATTAAAACCAAGCGAAACACATGATTTAGCTTCAAATCAATGCGAAGTAGATGGCTTAGCTTCATATCCATGCGAAAAAAATGACTTAGCTTCAAATACTTGCGAATATAAGTGATACAGCTTCAAATTCATGCGAAACAAACGAGTTAGCATCAAATCCATGCGAAACACATGATTTCGCTAAAACTCAATGCAAAGTAGAAGACGTAGCTTCAAATCCATGCGCAACAAATGATTTAGCTTCAAATACTTGCGATATAAGTGATATAGATTCAACTGCAGGCGAAACAAATGAGGTAGCTTCAAATCCATGCGAAACAAATGATATTTCTTCAAATACTTGCGAAACAAATGATTTAGCTTCAAATACTTGCGTTATAAATGATATAACATCAAATGCAGGCAAAACAAACGAGTTAGCTTCAGATGCATGCGGAACACAAGATTTATCTTCAAATCAATGCGAAGCACACGGTTTAGCTACATATACTTGCAAAACAAGTGGTTTAGCTTCAGATACTTGTGATAAACATGATTTAGCTTCAACTGCATGCGAATCAAACGAGTTAGTTTAAAATCCAAGCGAAACACACGATTTAGCTTCAAATCAATGCGAAGTAGAAGGCTTAGCCACAAATCGATGCCATACGAATGATTAGCTTCAAATACCTGCTCTAGAAGTGATATAGCTTCAAATGCAGGCGAAACAAACGAGTTAGCTTCAAGTCTATGCGAAACACATGATTTAGCTTCAAATTGATGCGAAACACGTGGTTTAGCTTCATATGCTTGCGAAACAAGTGGTTTAGCTTCAGATACTTGTGATAAACATGATTTAGCTTCAAATGCAGGCGAAACAAACGAGTTAGCTTCAAATCCATGCGAATTACATGATTTAGCTTCAAATACAAGCGAAACACAAGGTTTAGCTTCATATTCTTGCGAAACAAATGGTTTAGCTTCATATACTTGTGATAAACATGATTTAGCTTCAACCGCATGCGAAACAAACGAGTTAGCATTAAAACCAGGCGAGACACGTGATTTAGCTTCAAATCAATGCGAAGTAGATGGCTTAGCTTCATAGCCATGCGAAACAAATGATTTAGATTCAAATACTTGCGATAGAAGTGATATAGCTTCAATGCAGGCGAAACAAACGAGTTAGCTTCAAAGCCATGCGACACAAATGATTCAGCTTCAAATACTTGCGATATAATTGATTTAGCTTCAAATGCAGGCCAAACAAACGAGTTAGCTTCAAATCCACGCTTTACACATGATTTAGCTTCAAATCAATGCGAAGTAGAAGGCTTTGCTTCAAATCCATGAGAAACAAATGATTTACGTTCAGATACTTGCGATATAAGTGATATAGCTTCTAATGCAGGAGAAACAAACGAGTTAGCTTCATATTCATGCGAAACACATTATTTAACTGCAAATCAATGCGATGTAGAAGGTTTAGCTTCAAATACGTGAGAAACAAATGATTTAGCATCAGATACTTGCGATATAAGTGATATAGCTCCAAATGCAGGAGAAACAAGCGAGTTGGCTACAGATCCATGCGAAACACATGATTTCGCTTCAAATCAATGCGAAGGAGAAAGCTTAGCTTCAAATCAATGCGAAATACCTGATTTGGCTTCAAATACTTCCGAATATAGATGATGTAGCTTCAAATGGAGGCGAAACAAACGAGTTAGCTTCAAATCCATTCGAAAAACACGATTTAACTGCAAATCAATGCGATGTAGAAGGTTTAGCTTCAAATACATGCGAAACACATGATTTAGCATCCGATACTTGCGATATAAGGGATATAGCTTCAAATCCATACGAACCAAATGATTTTGGTTCAGATACTTCAAATATAAGTGGTATAGCTTCAAATTCAGGCGAAACAAACGGGTTAGCTTCAAATCCATGCGAAAAACATGATGTAGCTTCTAATCAATGCCAAGTAGAAAGCTTAGCAACAAATCAATGCGAAACAAATGGTTTATCATCAAATACTTGCGATATTCACGATTTAGCTTCAACTGCATGAGAAACAAACGAGTTAGCTTGAAATCCATGCGAAACACATGATGTAGCTTCTAATCAATGCGAAGTAGAAAGCTTAGCTTCAAATACATGAGAAACACATAATTTAGGTTCATGTCAAAGTGCACTAGAAGGCTTAGCTTCAAATCTATACGAATCAAATGGTTTAGTTTCAAATAATTGTGATGTATATGATTTAGCTTCAACTGCAGGCGAAGCAAACGAGTTAGCTTCAAATCCATGCAAAACACATGATTTAGCTTCCAATCGATGCGAAGTAGAAGGCTTAGCTTCAAATCTATGCGACACAAATGATTTAGCTTCAAATACCTGCAATATAAATGATATGGCCTCAATTGCAGGCGAAACAAACGAGTTAGCTTCAAATCCATGCTATACACATGATTTAGCTTCTAATCAATGCGAAGTAGAAGGCTTAGCTTCAAATCCATGCGAAACAAATGATTTAGGTTCAGATACTTGCGATATAAGTGATATAGCTTCAAATGCAGGCGAAACAAACGAGTTAGCTTCAAATCCGAGAGAAACACATGATTTAGCTTCAAATTCATGCGAAACACATGGTTTAGCTTCATATTCTTGCGAAACAAATGGTTTAGATTCAGATACTTGTGATAAACATGATTTAGCTTCAACCGCATGCGAAACAAACGAGTTAGCTTTAAAATCAAGCGAGACACATGATTTAGCTTCAAATCAATGCGAAGTAGATGGCTTAGCTTCATATCCATGCGAAACAAATGATTTTTCTTCAAATACTTGCGATACAAGTGAACTAGCTTCAAATGCAGGCGAAACAAACCAGGTAGCTTCAATTCCATGCGAAACAAATGATTTAGCTTAAATTTCTTGCGAAACAAATTATTTAGCTTCAAATACTTGCGATACAAATGATATAATATCAAATGCAGGCAAAACAAACGAGATAGCTTCAAATCCATGCGGAAGACATGATTTAGCTAAAAACCAATGCGAAGTAGAAGGCGTAGCTTCAAATCCATGCGGAACAAATGATTTAGCTTCAAATACCTGCGATAGAAGTGATATAGCTTCAAATGCATGCGAAACAAACGAGTTAGCTTCAAGTCTATGCGAAACACGTGATTTAGCTTCAAATTCATGCGAAACACATGGTTTAGCTTCATATTCTTGCGAAACAAATGGTTTAGATTCAGATACTTGTGATAAACATGATTTAGCTTCAAATCAATGCGAAGTAGATGGCTTAGCTTCATATCCATGCGAAACAAATGACTTAGCTTCAACTACTTGCAAATATAAGTGATACAGCTTCAAATGCATGCGAAACAACCGAGTTAGCATCAAATCCAAGCGAAACTCATGATTTAGATAAAAATCAATGCGAAGTAAAAGGCGTAGCTTCAAATCCATGCGGAACGAATGATTTAGCTTCAAATACTTGCGATATACGTGATATTGATTCAACTGCAGGCGAAACAAACGAGGTAGCTTCAAATCCATGCGAAACAAATGATTTTTCATCAAATACTTGCGATACAAGTGAACTAGCTTCAAATGCAGGCGAAACAAACCAGGTAGCTTCAATTCCATGCGAAACACATGATTTAGCTTAAATTTCTTGAGAAACAAATGAGTTAGCTTCAAATACTTGCGATACAAATGATATAATATCAAATGCAGGCGAAACAAACGAGTTAGCATCAAATCCAAGCGAAACACATGGTTTAGTTTCAAATCAATGCGAACTAGGAGGCTTATCCTCAAAGCCATGCGACACAAATGATTTAGCTTCAAATACTTGCGATACAAATGATATAATATCAAATGCAGGCGAAACAAACGAGTTAGCTTCAAATCCAAGCGAAACACATAATTTAGTTTCAAATCAATGCGAAGTAGAAGGCTTAGATTCAAATCCTTGCGAAACAAATGATTTAGCTTCACATACTTGCGATATAATTGATATAGCTTCAAATGCAGGCGAAACAAACTACTTAGCTTCAAATCCATGCGAAACACATGATTTTGCTTCAAATCCATGCGATAGAAGTAATATAGCTTCAAATGCAGGCGAAACAAACGAGTTAGCATCAAATCCAAGCGAAACACATGGTTTAGTTTCAAATCAATGCGAACTAGGAGGCTTATCCTCAAAGCCATGCGACACAAATGATTTAGCTTCAAATACTTGCGATATAATTGATATAGCTTCAAATGCAGGCGGAATAAACGAGTTAGCTTCATATCTATGTGAAACACATGAGTCAGCTTCTAATTCATGCGAAACACATGGTTTAGCTTCATATTCTTGCGAAACAAATGGTTTAGATTCCGATAATTGTGATAAACATTATTTAGCTTCAAATGAAGGCGAAACACATAATTTAGTTACAAACCAATGCGACGTAGAAGGCTTAGTTTCAAATCCATGCGAAACACATTATTTAGCATCAATTCCATGGGAGACAAATGATTTAGATTCAAATTCATGCGTAACATATGGTTTAGCTTCATATTCTTGTGAAACAAATGGTTTAGCTTCTGATAATTGTGATATACATGATATGGCTTCAACTGCATACGAAACAAACGAGTTAGCTTCAAATTCAAGGGAAACACATGATTTAGATTCAAATTAATGCGAAGTAGAAGGCTTATCCTCAAAGCCATGCGACACAAATGGTTTAGCTTCAAATACTTGCGATACAATTGATATAGCTTCAAATGCATGCGAAACAAACGAGTTAGCTTCAAATCCAAGCGAAACACATGATTTAGTTCCAAATCAATGCGAAGTAGAAGGCTTAGCTTCAAATCCAAGCGAAACACATGATTTACCTTCAAATTAATGCAAAGTGGAAGGCTTATGCTCAAAGCCATGCGACACAAATGATTTAGCTTCAAATACTTGCGATATAATTGATATAGCTTCAAATGCAGGCGAAACAAACGAGTTAGCTTCAAATCTGTGCGAAATACATGATTTAGCTTCAAACTTATGCGAAACACATGGTTTAGCTTGATATTCTTGCGAAAAAAAAGGTTTAGATTCAGATACTTGTGATAAACATGATTTAGCTTCAAATGCAGGCGAAACAAACGAATTAGTTTCAAATCCACGCGAAACACATGATTTACCTTCAAATCCATGCGAACCACATGATTTAGTTTCAAATCAATGTGAAGTAGAAGGCTTAGCTTCAAATCCATGCGAAACACATGATTTAGTTTCAAATCAATGCGAAGCAGAAGGCTTAGCTTCAAATCCATGCGAAACAAATGATTTAGTTTCACATACTTGCGATATAAATGATATAGCTTCATATGCAGGCGAAACAAACGAGTTAGCTTCAAATCCAAGCGAAGCACGTGATTTACCTTCAAATTAATGCGAAGTAGAAGGCTTATCCTCAAAGCAATGCGACACAAATGATTTAGCTTCAAATACTTGCGATACAATTGATATAGCTTCAAATGCATGCGAAACAAACGAGTTAGCTTCAAATCCAAGCGAAACACATGATTTAGTATCAAATCAATGCGAAGTAGAAGGTTTAGCTTCAAATCCATGCGACACAAATGATTTAGCTTCAAATACTTGCGATAGAAGTGATATAGCTTCAATGCAGGCGAAACAAACGAGTTAGCTTCAAAGCCATGCAACACAAATGATTTAGCTTCATATACTTGCGATATAAATGATATAGCTTCAAATGCAGGCGATACAAACGAGTTAGCTTCAAATCCAAGCGAAACACATGGTTTAGTTTCAAATCAATGCGAAGTAGGAGGCTTATCCTCAAAGCCATGCGACACAAATGATTTAGCTTCAAATACTTGCGATAGAAGTGATATAGCTTCAATGCAGGCGAAACAAACGAGTTAGCTTCAAAGCCATGCAACACAAATGATTTAGCTTCATATACTTGCGATATAAATGATATAGCTTCAAATGCAGGCGAAACAAACGAGTTAGCTTCAAATCCAAGCGAAACACATGGTTTAGTTTCAAATCAATGCGAAGTAGGAGGCTTATCCTCAAAGCCATGCGACACAAATGATTTAGTTTCACATACTTGCGATATAAATGATATAGCTTCATATGCAGGCGAAACAAACGAGTTAGCTTCAAATCCAAGCGAAGCACGTGATTTACCTTCAAATTAATGCGAAGTAGAAGGCTTATCCTCAAAGCTATGCGACACAAATGATTTAGCTTCAAATACTTGCGATACAATTGATATAGCTTCAAATGCATGCGAAACAAACGAGTTAGCTTCAAATCCATGCGAAACACATGATTTAGTTTCAAATCAATGCGAAGCAGAAGGCTTAGCTTCAAATCCATGCGAAACAAATGATTTAGTTTCACATACTTGCGATATAAATGATATAGCTTCAAATGCAGGCGAAACAAACGAGTTAGCTTCAAATCTGTGCGAAACACATGATTTAGCTTCAAATCCATGCGAACCACATGATTTAGTTTCAAATCAATGTGAAGTAGAAGGCTTAGCTTCAAATCCATGCGAAACACATGATTTAGTTTCAAATCAATGCGAAGCAGAAGGCTTAGCTTCAAATCCATGCGAAACAAATGATTTAGTTTCACATACTTGCGATATAAATGATATAGCTTCATATGCAGGCGAAACAAACGAGTTAGCTTCAAATCCAAGCGAAGCACGTGATTTACCTTCAAATTAATGCGAAGTAGAAGGCTTATCCTCAAAGCAATGCGACACAAATGATTTAGCTTCAAATACTTGCGATACAATTGATATAGCTTCAAATGCATGCGAAACAAACGAGTTAGCTTCAAATCCAAGCGAAACACATGATTTAGTATCAAATCAATGCGAAGTAGAAGGTTTAGCTTCAAATCCATGCGACACAAATGATTTAGCTTCAAATACTTGCGATAGATGTGATATAGCTTCAATGCAGGCGAAACAAACGAGTTAGCTTCAAAGCCATGCAACACAAATGATTTAGCTTCATATACTTGCGATATAAATGATATAGCTTCAAATGCAGGCGATACAAACGAGTTAGCTTCAAATCCAAGCGAAACACATGGTTTAGTTTCAAATCAATGCGAAGTAGGAGGCTTATCCTCAAAGCCATGCGACACAAATGATTTAGCTTCAAATACTTGCGATAGAAGTGATATAGCTTCAATGCAGGCGAAACAAACGAGTTAGCTTCAAAGCCATGCAACACAAATGATTTAGCTTCATATACTTGCGATATAAATGATATAGCTTCAAATGCAGGCGAAACAAACGAGTTAGCTTCAAATCCAAGCGAAACACATGGTTTAGTTTCAAACCAATGCGAAGTAGGAGGCTTATCCTCAAAGCCATGCGACACAAATGATTTAGCTTCAAATACTTGCGATATATCTGATATAGCTTCAAATGCAGGCGAAATAAACGATTTAGCTTCAAATCTGTGCGAAACACATGATTTAGCTTCAAATCCATGCGAACCACATGATTTAGTTTCAAATCAATGTGAAGTAGAAGGCTTAGCTTCAAATCCATGCGAAACACATGATTTAGTTTCAAATCAATGCGAAGCAGAAGGCTTAGCTTCAAATCCATGCGAAACAAATGATTTAGTTTCACATACTTGCGATATAAATGATATAGCTTCAAATGCAGGCGAAACAAACGAGTTAGCTTCAAATCCAAGCGAAGCACGTGATTTACCTTCAAATTAATGCGAAGTAGAAGGCTTATCCTCAAAGCCATGCGACACAAATGATTTAGCTTCAAATACTTGCGATACAATTGATATAGCTTCAAATGCATGCGAAACAAACGAGTTAGCTTCAAATCCCAGCGAAACACATGATTTAGTTCCAAATCAATGCGAAGTAGAAGGCTTAGCTTCAAATCCATGCGACACAAATGATTTAGCTTCAAATACTTGCGATAGAAGTGATATAGCTTCAATGCAGGCGAAACAAACGAGTTAGCTTCAAAGCCATGCAACACAAATGATTTAGCTTCATATACTTGCGATATAAATGATATAGCTTCAAATGCAGGCGATACAAACGAGTTAGCTTCAAATCCAAGCGAAACACATGGTTTAGTTTCAAATCAATGCGAAGTAGGAGGCTTATCCTCAAAGCCATGCGACACAAATGATTTAGCTTCAAATACTTGCGATAGAAGTGATATAGCTTCAATGCAGGCGAAACAAACGAGTTAACTTCAAAGCCATGCAACACAAATGATTTAGCTTCATATACTTGCGATATAAATGATATAGCTTCAAATGCAGGCGATACAAACGAGTTAGCTTCAAATCCAAGCGAAACACATGGTTTAGTTTCAAATCAATGCGAAGTAGGAGGCTTATCCTCAAAGCCATGCGACACAAATGATTTAGCTTCAAATACTTGCGATAGAAGTGATATAGCTTCAATGCAGGCGAAACAAACGAGTTAACTTCAAAGCCATGCAACACAAATGATTTAGCTTCAAATACTTGCGATACAATTGATATAGCTTCAAATGCATGCGAAACAAACGAGTTAGCTTCAAATCCAAGCGAAACACATGATTTAGTTCCAAATCAATGCGAAGTAGAAGGCTTAGCTTCAAATCCAAGCGAAACACATGATTTACCTTCAAATTAATGCGAAGTAGAAGGCTTATCCTCAAAGCCATGCGACACAAATGATTCAGCTTCAAATACTTGCGATATAATTGATTTAGCTTCAAATGCAAGCGAAACAAACGAGTTAGATTCAAATCCAAGCAAAACAGATGATTAAGTTTCAAATCAATGCGAAGTAGAAGGCTTACCTTCAAATCCATGCGACACAAATGATTTAGCTTCAAATACTTGCGATAGAAGTGATATAGCTTCAATGCAGGCGAAACAAACGAGTTAGCTTCAAAGCCATGCAACACAAATGATTTAGCTTCATATACTTGCGATATAAATGATATAGCTTCAAATGCAGGCGAAACAAACGAGTTAGCTTCAAATCCAAACGAAACACATGGTTTAGTTTCAAATCAATGCGAAGTAGGAGGCTTATCCTCAAAGCCATGCGACACAAATGATTTAGCTTCAAATACTTGCGATACAATTGATATAGCTTCAAATGCATGCGAAACAAACGAGTTTGCTTCAAATCCAAGCGAAACACATGATTTAGTTCCAAATCAATGCGAAGTGGAAGGTTTAGCTTCAAATCCAAGCGAAACACATGATTTTCCTTCAAATTAATGCGAAGTAGAAGGCTTATTCTCAAAGCCATGCGACACAAATGATTTAGCTTCAAATACTTGCGATATAATTGTTATAGCTTCAAATGCAGGCGAAACAAACGAGTTAGCTTCAAATCCAAGCGAAACACATAGTTTAGTTTCAAATCAATGCGAAGTAGTAGGCTTATCCTCAAAGCCATGTGACGCAAATGATTTAGCTTCAAATACTTGCGATATAACTGATATAGCTTCAAATGCAGGCGAAATAAACGAGTTAGCTTCAAATCTGTGCGAAACACATGATTTAGCTTCAAATCCATGCGAACCACATGATTTAGTTTCAAATCAATGTGAAGTAGAAGGCTTAGCTTCAAATCCATGCGAAACACATGATTTAGTTTCAAATCAATGCGAAGCAGAAGGCTTAGCTTCAAATCCATGCGACACAAATGATTTAGCTTCAAATACTTGCGATAGAAGTGATATAGCTTCAATGCAGGCGAAACAAACGAGTTAGCTTCAAAGCCATGCAACACAAATGATTTAGCTTCATATACTTGCGATATAAATGATATAGCTTCAAATGCAGGCGAAACAAACGAGTTAGCTTCAAATCCAAGCGAAACACATGATTTAGTTTCAAATCAATGCGAAGCAGAAGGCTTATCCTCAAAGCCATGCGACACAAATGATTTAGCATCAAATACTTGCGATACAATTGATATAGCTTCAAATGCATGCGAAACAAACGAGTTAACTTCAAATCCAAGCGAAACACATGATTTAGTTCCAAATCCATGCGAAGTAGAAGGCTTAGCTTCAAATCCATGCGACACAAATGATTTAGCTTCAAATACTTGCGATAGAAGTGATATAGCTTCAATGCAGGCGAAACAAACGAGTTAGCTTCAAAGCCATGCAACACAAATGATTTAGCTTCATATACTTGCGATATAAATGATTTAGCTTCAAATGCAGGCGAAACAAACGAGTTAGCTTCAAATCCAAGCGAAACACATGGTTTAGTTTCAAATCAATGCGAAGTAGGAGGCTTATCCTCAAAGCCATGCGACACAAATGATTTAGCTTCAAATACTTGCGATAGAAGTGACATAGCTTCAATGCAGGCGAAACAAACGAGTTAACTTCAAAGCCATGCAACACAAATGATTTAGCTTCATATACTTGCGATATAAATGATATAGCTTCAAATGCAGGCGAAACAAACGAGTTAGCTTCAAATCTGTGCGAAACACATGATTTAGCTTCAAATCCATGCGAACCACATGATTTAGTTTCAAATCAATGTGAAGTAGAAGGCTTAGCTTCAAATCCATGCGAAACACATGATTTAGTTTCAAATCAATGCGAAGCAGAAGGCTTAGCTTCAAATCCATGCGACACAAATGATTTAGCTTCAAATCAATGCGAAGTAGGAGGCTTAGATTCAAAGCCATGCGACACAAATTGTTTAGCTTCAAATACTTGCGATACAATTGATATAGCTTCAAATGCATGCGAAACAAACGAGTTAGCTTCAAATCCAAGCGAAACACATGATTTAGTTCCAAATCAATGCGAAGTAGAAGGCTTAGCTTCAAATCCAAGCGAAACACATGATTTACCTTCAAATTAATGCGAAGTAGAAGGCTTATCCTCAAAGCCATGCGACACAAATGATTCAGCTTCAAATACTTGCGATATAATTGATTTAGCTTCAAATGCAAGCGAAACAAACGAGTTAGATTCAAATCCAAGCAAAACAGATGATTAAGTTTCAAATCAATGCGAAGTAGAAGGCTTACCTTCAAATCCATGCGACACAAATGATTTAGCTTCAAATACTTGCGATAGAAGTGATATAGCTTCAATGCAGGCGAAACAAACGAGTTAGCTTCAAAGCCATGCAACACAAATGATTTAGCTTCATATACTTGCGATATAAATGATATAGCTTCAAATGCAGGCGAAACAAACGAGTTAGCTTCAAATCCAAACGAAACACATGGTTTAGTTTCAAATCAATGCGAAGTAGGAGGCTTATCCTCAAAGCCATGCGACACAAATGATTTAGCTTCAAATACTTGCGATACAATTGATATAGCTTCAAATGCATGCGAAACAAACGAGTTTGCTTCAAATCCAAGCGAAACACATGATTTAGTTCCAAATCAATGCGAAGTGGAAGGTTTAGCTTCAAATCCAAGCGAAACACATGATTTTCCTTCAAATTAATGCGAAGTAGAAGGCTTATTCTCAAAGCCATGCGACACAAATGATTTAGCTTCAAATACTTGCGATATAATTGATATAGCTTCAAATGCAGGCGAAACAAACGAGTTAGCTTCAAATCCAAGCGAAACACATAGTTTAGTTTCAAATCAATGCGAAGTAGTAGGCTTATCCTCAAAGCCATGTGACGCAAATGATTTAGCTTCAAATACTTGCGATATAACTGATATAGCTTCAAATGCAGGCGAAATAAACGAGTTAGCTTCAAATCTGTGCGAAACACATGATTTAGCTTCAAATCCATGCGAACCACATGATTTAGTTTCAAATCAATGTGAAGTAGAAGGCTTAGCTTCAAATCCATGCGAAACACATGATTTAGTTTCAAATCAATACGAAGCAGAAGGCTTAGCTTCAAATCCATGCGACACAAATGATTTAGCTTCAAATACTTGCGATAGAAGTGATATAGCTTCAATGCAGGCGAAACAAACGAGTTAGCTTCAAAGCCATGCAACACAAATGATTTAGCTTCATATACTTGCGATATAAATGATATAGCTTCAAATGCAGGCGAAACAAACGAGTTAGCTTCAAATCCAAGCGAAACACATGATTTAGTTTCAAATCAATGCGAAGCAGAAGGCTTAGCTTCAAATCCATGCGACACAAATGATTTAGCATCAAATACTTGCGATACAATTGATATAGCTTCAAATGCATGCGAAACAAACGAGTTAGCTTCAAATCCAAGCGAAACACATGATTTAGTTCCAAATCAATGCGAAGTAGAAGGCTTAGCTTCAAATCCATGCGACACAAATGATTTAGCTTCAAATACTTGCGATAGAAGTGATATAGCTTCAATGCAGGCGAAACAAACGAGTTAGCTTCAAAGCCATGCAACACAAATGATTTAGCATCATATACTTGCGATATAAATGATATAGCTTCAAATGCAGGCGAAACAAACGAGTTAGCTTCAAATCCAAGCGAAACACATGATTTAGTTTCAAATCAATGCGAAGCAGAAGGCTTAGCTTCAAATCCATGCGACACAAATGATTTAGCATCAAATACTTGCGATACAATTGATATAGCTTCAAATGCATGCGAAACAAACGAGTTAACTTCAAATCCAAGCGAAACACATGATTTAGTTCCAAATCCATGCGAAGTAGAAGGCTTAGCTTCAAATCCATGCGACACAAATGATTTAGCTTCAAATACTTGCGATAGAAGTGATATAGCTTCAATGCAGGCGAAACAAACGAGTTAGCTTCAAAGCCATGCAACACAAATGATTTAGCTTCATATACTTGCGATATAAATGATTTAGCTTCAAATGCAGGCGAAACAAACGAGTTAGCTTCAAATCCAAGCGAAACACATGGTTTAGTTTCAAATCAATGCGAAGTAGGAGGCTTATCCTCAAAGCCATGCGACACAAATGATTTAGCTTCAAATACTTGCGATAGAAGTGATATAGCTTCAATGCAGGCGAAACAAACGAGTTAACTTCAAAGCCATGCAACACAAATGATTTAGCTTCATATACTTGCGATATAAATGATATAGCTTCAAATGCAGGCGAAACAAACGAGTTAGCTTCAAATCCAAGCGAAACACATGGTTTAGTTTCAAATCAATGAGAAGTAGGAGGCTTATCCTCAAAGCCATGCGACACAAATGATTTAGCTTCAAATACTTGCGATACAATTGATACAGCTTCAAATGCATGCGAAACAAACGAGTTAGCTTCAAATCCAAGCGAAACACATGATTTAGTTCCAAATCAATGCGAAGTAGAAGGCTTAGCTTCAAATCCAAGCGAAACACATGATTTACCTTCAAATTAATGCGAAGTAGAAGGCTTATCCTCAAAGCCATGCGACACAAATGATTCAGCTTCAAATACTTGCGATATAATTGATTTAGCTTCAAATGCAAGCGAAACAAACGAGTTATATTCAAATCCAAGCAAAACAGATGATTTAGTTTCAACTCAATGCGAAGTAGAAGGCTTAGCTTCAAATCCATGCGACACAAATGATTTAGCTTCAAATACTTGCGATAGAAGTGATATAGCTTCAATGCAGGCGAAACGAACGAGTTAGCTTCAAATCCATGCGAAACAAATGATTTAGTTTCACATACTTGCGATATAAATGATATAGCTTCAAATGCAGGCGAAACAAACGAGTTAGCTTCAAATCCAAGCGAAGCACGTGATTTACCTTCAAATTAATGCGAAGTAGAAGGCTTATCCTCAAAGCCATGCGACACAAATGATTTAGCTTCAAATACTTGCGATACAATTGATATAGCTTCAAATGCATGCCAAACAAACGAGTTAGATTCAAATCCAAGCAAAACAGATGATTTAGTTTCAAATCAATGCGAAGTAGAAGGCTTAGCTTCAAATCCATGCGACACAAATGATTTAGCTTCAAATACTTGCGATAGAAGTGATATATCTTCAATGCAGGCGAAACAAACGAGTTAGCTTCAAAGCCATGCAACACAAATGATTTAGCTTCATATACTTGCGATATAAATGATATAGCTTCAAATTCAGGCGAAACAAACGAGTTATATTCAAATCCAAGCAAAACAGATGATTTAGTTTCAACTCAATGCGAAGTAGAAGGCTTAGCTTCAAATCCATGCGACACAAATGATTTAGCTTCAAATACTTGCGATAGAAGTGATATAGCTTCAATGCAGGCGAAACGAACGAGTTAGCTTCAAATCCATGCGAAACAAATGATTTAGTTTCACATACTTGCGATATAAATGATATAGCTTCAAATGCAGGCGAAACAAACGAGTTAGCTTCAAATCCAAGCGAAGCACGTGATTTACCTTCAAATTAATGCGAAGTAGAAGGCTTATCCTCAAAGCCATGCGACACAAATGATTTAGCTTCAAATACTTGCGATACAATTGATATAGCTTCAAATGCATGCCAAACAAACGAGTTAGATTCAAATCCAAGCAAAACAGATGATTTAGTTTCAAATCAATGCGAAGTAGAAGGCTTAGCTTCAAATCCATGCGACACAAATGATTTAGCTTCAAATACTTGCGATAGAAGTGATATATCTTCAATGCAGGCGAAACAAACGAGTTAGCTTCAAAGCCATGCAACACAAATGATTTAGCTTCATATACTTGCGATATAAATGATATAGCTTCAAATTCAGGCGAAACAAACGAGTTAGCTTCAAATACAAGCGAAACACATGATTTAGTTCCAAATCAATGCGAAGTAGAAGGCTTAGCTTCAAATCCAAGCGAAACACATGATTTACCTTCAAATTAATGCGAAGTAGAAGGCTTATCCTCAAAGCCATGCGACACAAATGATTCAGCTTCAAATACTTGCGATATAATTGATTTAGCTTCAAATGCAAGCGAAACAAACGAGTTATATTCAAATCCAAGCAAAACAGATGATTTAGTTTCAACTCAATGCGAAGTAGAAGGCTTAGCTTCAAATCCATGCGACACAAATGATTTAGCTTCAAATACTTGCGATAGAAGTGATATAGCTTCAATGCAGGCGAAACAAACGAGTTAGCTTCAAAGCCATGCAACACAAATGATTTAGCTTCATATACTTGCGATATAAATGATATAGCTTCAAATGCAGGCGAAACAAACGAGTTAGCTCAAATCCAAGCGAAACACATGGTTTAGTTTCAAATCAATGCGAAGTAGGAGGCTTATCATCAAAGCCATGCGACACAAATGATTTAGCTTCAAATACTTGCGATACTATTGATATAGCTTCAAATGCATGCGAAACAAACGAGTTAGCTTCAAATCCAAGCGAAACACATGATTTAGTTCCAAATCAATGCGAAGTAGAAGGCTTAGCTTCAAATCGATGCGACACAAATGATTTAGCTTCAAATACTTGCGATAGAAGTGATATAGCTTCAATGCAGGCGAAACAAACGAGTTAGCTTCAAAGCCATGCAACACAAATGATTTAGCTTCATATACTTGCGATATAAATGATATAGCTTCAAATGCAGGCGAAACAAGCGAGTTAGCTTCAAATCCAAGCGAAACACATGGTCTAGTTTCAAATCAATGCGAAGTAGGAGGCTTATCCTCAAAGCCATGCGACACAAATGATTTAGCTTCAAATACTTGCGATATAACTGATATAGCTTCAAATGCAGGCGAAATAAACGAGTTAGCTTCAAATCTGTGCGAAACACATGATTTAGCTTCAAAACCATGCGAACCACATGATTTAGTTTCAAATCAATGTGAAGTAGAAGGCTTAGCTTCAAATCCATGCGAAACACATGATTTAGTTTCAAATCAATGCGAAGGAGAAGGCTTAGCTTCAAATCCATGCGAAACAAATGATTTAGTTTCACATACTTGCGATATAAATGATATAGCTTCAAATGCAGGCGAAACAAACGAGTTAGCTTCAAATCCAAGCGAAGCACGTGATTTAGTTCCAAATCAATGCGAAGTAGTAGGCTTAGCTTCAAATCCAAACGAAACACATGATTTACCTTCAAATTAATGCGAAGTAGAAGGCTTATCCTCAAAGCCATGCGACACAAATGATTCAGCTTCAAATACTTGCGATATAACTGATATAGCTTCAAATGCAGGCGAAATAAACGAGTTAGCTTCAAATCTGTGCGAAACACATGATTTAGCTTCAAATCCATGCGAACCACATGATTTAGTTTCAAATCAATGTGAAGTAGAAGGCTTAGCTTCAAATCCATGCGAAACACATGATTTAGTTTCAAATCAATGCGAAGCAGAAGGCTTAGCTTCAAATCCATGCGAAACAAATGATTTAGTTTCACATACTTGCGATATAAATGATATAGCTTCAAATGCAGGCGAAACAAACGAGTTAGCTTCAAATCCAAGCGAAGCACGTGATTTACCTTCAAATTAATGCGAAGTAGAAGGCTTATCCACAAAGCCATGCGACAGAAATGATTTAGCTTCAAATACTTGCGATACAATTGATATAGCTTCAAATGCATGCGAAACAAACGAGTTAGCTTCAAATCCAAGCGAAACACATGATTTAGTTCCAAATCAATGCGAAGTAGAAGGCTTAGCTTCAAAGCCATGCAACACAAATGATTTAGCTTCATATACTTGCGATATAAATGATATAGCTTCAAATGCAGGCGAAACAAACGAGTTAGCTTCAAATCCAAGCGAAACACATGGTTTAGTTTCAAATCAATGCGAAGTAGGAGGCTTAGCTTCAAATCCATGCGAAACACATGATTTAGTTTCAAATCAATGCGAAGCAGAAGGCTTAGCTTCAAATCCATGCGAAACAAATGATTTAGTTTCACATACTTGCGATATAAATGATATAGCTTCAAATGCAGGCGAAACAAACGAGTTAGCTTCAAATCCAAGCGAAGCACGTGATTTACCTTCAAATTAATGCGAAGTAGAAGGCTTATCCTCAAAGCCATGCGACACAAATGATTTAGCTTCAAATACTTGCGATACAATTGATATAGCTTCAAATGCATGCCAAACAAACGAGTTAGATTCAAATCCAAGCAAAACAGATGATTTAGTTTCAAATCAATGCGAAGTAGAAGGCTTAGCTTCAAATCCATGCGACACAAATGATTTAGCTTCAAATACTTGCGATAGAAGTGATATATCTTCAATGCAGGCGAAACAAACGAGTTAGCTTCAAAGCCATGCAACCCAAATGATTTAGCTTCATATACTTGCGATATAAATGATATAGCTTCAAATTCAGGCGAAACAAACGAGCTAGCTTCAAATCCAAGCGAAACACATGGTTTAGTTTCAAATCAATGCGAAGTAGGAGGCTTATCATCAAAACCATGCGCCACAAATGATTTAGCTTCAAATACTTGCGATACAATTGATATAGCTTCAAATGCATGCGAAACAAACGAGTTAGCTTCAAATCCAAGCGAAACACATGATTTAGTTCCAAATCAATGCGAAGTAGAAGGTTTAGCTTCAAATCCAAGCGAAACACATGATTTTCCTTCAAATTAATGCGAAGTAGAAGGCTTATTCTCAAAGCCATGCGACACAAATGATTTAGCTTCAAATACTTGCGATATAATTGATATAGCATCAAATGCAGGCGAAACAAACGAGTTAGCTTCAAATCTGTGCGAAACACATGATTTAGCTTCAAATCAATGCGAAGTAGGAGGCTTAGCTTCAAAGCCATGCGACACAAATGGTTTAGCTTCAAATACTTGCGATACAATTGATATAGCTTCAAATGCATGCGAAACAAACGAGTTAGCTTCAAATCCAAGCGAAACACATGAATTAGTTCCAAATCAATGCGAAGTAGAAGGCTTAGCTTCAAATCCAAGCGAAACACATGATTTACCTTCAAATTAATGCGTAGTAGAAGGCTTATCCTCAAAGCCATGCGACACAAATGATTCAGCTTCAAATACTTGCGATATAATTGATTTAGCTTCAAATGCAAGCGAAACAAACGAGTTATATTCAAATCCAAGCAAATCAGATGATTTAGTTTCAAATCAATGCGAAGTAGAAGGCTTAGCTTCAAATCCATGCGACACAAATGATTTAGCATCAAATACTTTCGATAGAAGTGATATAGCTTCAACGCAGGCGAAACAAACGAGTTAGCTTCAAAGCCATGCAACACAAATGATTTAGCTCCATATACTTGCGATATAAATGATATAGCTTCAAATGCAGGCGAAACAAACGAGTTAGCTTCAAATCCAAGCGAAACACATGATTTAGTTTCAAATCAATGCGAAGCAGAAGGCTTAGCTTCAAATCCATGCGAAACAAATGATTTAGTTTCACATACTTGCGATATAAATGATATAGCTTCAAATGCAGGCGAAACAAACGTGTTAGCTTCAAATCCAAGCGAAGCACGTGATTTACCTTCAAATTAATGCGAAGTAGAAGGCTTATCCACAAAGCCATGCGACACAAATGATTTAGCTTCAAATACTTGCGATACAATTGCTATAGCTTCAAATGCATGCGAAACAAACGAGTTAGCTTCAAATCCAAGCGAAACACATGATTTAGTTCCAAATCAATGCGAAGTAGAAGGCTTAGCTTCAAATCGATGCGACACAAATGATTTAGCTTCAAATACTTGCGATAGAAGTGATATAGCTTCAATGCAGGCGAAACAAACGAGTTAGCTTCAAAGCCATGCAACACAAATGATTTAGCTTCATATACTTGCGATATAAATGATATAGCTTCAAATGCAGGCGAAACAAGCGAGTTAGCTTCAAATCCAAGCGAAACACATGGTCTAGTTTCAAATCAATGCGAAGTAGGAGGCTTATCCTCAAAGCCATGCGACACAAATGATTTAGCTTCAAATACTTGCGATATAACTGATATAGCTTCAAATGCAGGCGAAATAAACGAGTTAGCTTCAAATCTGTGCGAAACACATGATTTAGCTTCAAATCCATGCGAACCACATGATTTAGTTTCAAATCAATGTGAAGTAGAAGGCTTAGCTTCAAATCCATGCGAAACACATGATTTAGTTTCAAATCAATGCGAAGCAGAAGGCTTAGCTTCAAATCCATGCGAAACAAATGATTTAGTTTCACATACTTGCGATATAAATGATATAGCTTCAAATGCAGGCGAAACAAACGAGTTAGCTTCAAATCCAAGCGAAGCACGTGATTTACCTTCAAATTAATGCGAAGTAGAAGGCTTATCCACAAAGCCATGCGACACAAATGATTTAGCTTCAAATACTTGCGATACAATTGATATAGCTTCAAATGCATGCGAAACAAACGAGTTAGCTTCAAATCCAAGCGAAACACATGATTTAGTTCCAAATCAATGCGAAGTAGTAGGCTTAGCTTCAAATCCAAGCGAAACACATGATTTACCTTCAAATTAATGCGAAGTAGAAGGCTTATCCTCAAAGCCATGCGACACAAATGATTCAGCTTCAAATACTTGCGATATAATTGATTTAGCTTCAAATGCAAGCGAAACAAACGAGTTAGATTCAAATCCAAGCAAAACAGATGATTTAGTTTCAAATCAATGCGAAGTAGAAGGCTTAGCTTCAAATCCATGCGACACAAATGATTTAGCTTCAAATACTTTCGATAGAAGTGATATAGCTTCAACGCAGGCGAAACAAACGAGTTAGCTTCAAAGCCATGCAACCCAAATGATTTAGCTTCATATACTTGCGATATAAATGATATAGCTTCAAATGCAGGCGAAACAAACGAGTTAGCTTCAAATCCAAGCGAAACACATGATTTAGTTTCAAATCAATGCGAAGCAGAAGGCTTAGCTTCAAATCCATGCGAAACAAATGATTTAGTTTCACATACTTGCGATATAAATGATATAGCTTCAAATGCTAGCGAAACAAACGTGTTAGCTTCAAATCCAAGCGAAGCACGTGATTTACCTTCAAATTAATGCGAAGTAGAAGGCTTATCCACAAAGCCATGCGACACAAATGATTTAGCTTCAAATACTTGCGATACAATTGATATAGCTTCAAATGCATGCGAAACAAACGAGTTAGCTTCAAATCCAAGCGAAACACATGATTTAGTTCCAAATCAATGCGAAGTAGAAGGCTTAGCTTCAAATCGATGCGACACAAATGATTTAGCTTCAAATACTTGCGATAGAAGTGATATAGCTTCAATGCAGGCGAAACAAACGAGTTAGCTTCAAAGCCATGCAACACAAATGATTTAGCTTCATATACTTGCGATATAAATGATATAGCTTCAAATGCAGGCGAAACAAGCGAGTTAGCTTCAAATCCAAGCGAAACACATGGTCTAGTTTCAAATCAATGCGAAGTAGGAGGCTTATCCTCAAAGCCATGCGACACAAATGATTTAGCTTCAAATACTTGCGATATAACTGATATAGCTTCAAATGCAGGCGAAATAAACGAGTTAGCTTCAAATCTGTGCGAAACACATGATTTAGCTTCAAATCCATGCGAACCACATGATTTAGTTTCAAATCAATGTGAAGTAGAAGGCTTAGCTTCAAATCAATGCGAAACACATGATTTAGTTTCAAATCAATGCGAAGCAGAAGGCTTAGCTTCAAATCCATGCGAAACAAATGATTTAGTTTCACATACTTGCGATAGAAATGATATAGCTTCAAATGCAGGCGAAACAAACGAGTTAGCTTCAAATCCAAGCGAAGCACGTGATTTACCTTCAAATTAATGCGAAGTAGAAGGCTTATCCACAAAGCCATGCGACACAAATGATTTAGCTTCAAATACTTGCGATACAATTGATATAGCTTCAAATGCATGCGAAACAAACGAGTTAGCTTCAAATCCAAGCGAAACACATGATTTAGTGCCAAATCAATGCGAAGTAGTAGGCTTAGCTTCAAATCCAAGCGAAACACATGATTTACCTTCAAATTAATGCGAAGTAGAAGGCTTATCCTCAAAGCCATGCGACACAAATGATTCAGCTTCAAATACTTGCGATATAATTGATTTAGCTTCAAATGCAAGAGAAACAAACGAGTTAGATTCAAATCCAAGCAAAACAGATGATTTAGTTTCAAATCAATGCGAAGTAGAAGGCTTAGCTTCAAATCCATGCGACACAAATGATTTAGCTTCAAATACTTGCGATAGAAGTGATATAGCTTCAATGCAGGTGAAACAAACGAGTTAGCTTCAAAGCCATGCAACACAAATGATTTAGCTTCATATACTTGCGATATAAATGATATAGCTTCAAATACAGGCGAAACAAACGAGTTAGCTTCAAATCCAAGCGAAACACATGGTTTAGTTTCAAATCAATGCGAAGTAGGAGGCTTATCCTCAAAGCCATGCGACGCAAATGATTTAGCTTCAAATACTTGCGATATAACTGATATAGCTTCAAATGCAGGCGAAATAAACGAGTTAGCTTCAAATCTGTGCGAAACACATGATTTAGCTTCAAATCCATGCGAACCACATGATTTAGTTTCAAATCAATGTGAAGTAGAAGGCTTAGCTTCAAATCCATGCGAAACACATGATTTAGTTTCAAATCAATGCGAAGCAGAAGGCTTAGCTTCAAATCCATGCGAAACAAATGATTTAGTTTCACATACTTGCGATATAAATGATATAGCTTCAAATGCAGGCGAAACAAACGAGTTAGCTTCAAATCCAAGCGAAGCACGTGATTTACCTTCAAATTAATGCGAAGTAGAAGGCTTATCCACAAAGCCATGCGACACAAATGATTTAGCTTCAAATACTTGCGATACAATTGATATAGCTTCAAATGCATGCGAAACAAACGAGTTAGCTTCAAATCCAAGCGAAACACATGATTTAGTTCCAAATCAATGCGAAGTAGTAGGCTTAGCTTCAAATCCAAGCGAAACACATGATTTACCTTCAAATTAATGCGAAGTAGAAGGCTTATCCTCAAAGCCATGCGACACAAATGATTCAGCTTCAAATACTTGCGATATAATTGATTTAGCTTCAAATGCAAGAGAAACAAACGTGTTAGATTCAAATCCAAGCAAAACAGATGATTTAGTTTCAAATCAATGCGAAGTAGAAGGCTTAGCTTCAAATCCATGCGACACAAATGATTTAGCTTCAAATACTTGCGATAGAAGTGATATAGCTTCAATGCAGGTGAAACAAACGAGTTAGCTTCAAAGCCATGCAACACAAATGATTTAGCTTCATATACTTGCGATATAAATGATATAGCTTCAAATGCAGGCGAGACAAACGAGTTAGCTTCAAATCCAAGCGAAACACATGGTTTAGTTTCAAATCAATGCGAAGTAGGAGGCTTATCCTCAAAGCCATGCGACGCAAATGATTTAGCTTCAAATACTTGCGATATAACTGATATAGCTTCAAATGCAGGCGAAATAAACGAGTTAGCTTCAAATCTGTGCGAAACACATGATTCATCTTCAAATCCATGCGAACCACATGATTTAGTTTCAAATCAATGTGAAGTAGAAGGCTTAGCTTCAAATCCATGCGAAACACATGATTTAGTTTCAAATCAATGCGAAGCAGAAGGCTTAGCTTCAAATCCATGCGAAACAAATGATTTAGTTTCACATACTTGCGATATAAATGATATAGCTTCAAATGCAGGCGAAACAAACGAGTTAGCTTCAAATCCAAGCGAAGCACGTGATTTACCTTCAAATTAATGCGAAGTAGAAGGCTTATCCACAAAGCCATGCGACACAAATGATTTAGCTTCAAATACTTGCGATACAATTGATATAGCTTCAAATGCATGCGAAACAAACGAGTTAGCTTCAAATCCAAGCGAAACACATGATTTAGTTCCAAATCAATGCGAAGTAGAAGGCTTAGCTTCAAAGCCATGCAACACAAATGATTTAGCTTCATATACTTGCGATATAAATGATATAGCTTCAAATGCAGGCGAAACAAACGAGTTAGCTTCAAATCCAAGCGAAACACATGGTTTAGTTTCAAATCAATGCGAAGTAGGAGGCTTAGCTTCAAATCCATGCGAAACACATGATTTAGTTTCAAATCAATGCGAAGCAGAAGGCTTAGCTTCAAATCCATGCGAAACAAATGATTTAGTTTCACATACTTGCGATATAAATGATATAGCTTCAAATGCAGGCGAAACAAACGAGTTAGCTTCAAATCCAAGCGAAGCACGTGATTTACCTTCAAATTAATGCGAAGTAGAAGGCTTATCCTCAAAGCCATGCGACACAAATGATTTAGCTTCAAATACTTGCGATACAATTGATATAGCTTCAAATGCATGCCAAACAAACGAGTTAGATTCAAATCCAAGCAAAACAGATGATTTAGTTTCAAATCAATGCGAAGTAGAAGGCTTAGCTTCAAATCCATGCGACACAAATGATTTAGCTTCAAATACTTGCGATAGAAGTGATATAGCTTCAATGCAGGTGAAACAAACGAGTTAGCTTCAAAGCCATGCAACACAAATGATTTAGCTTCATATACTTGCGATATAAATGATATAGCTTCAAATGCAGGCGAAACAAACGAGTTAGCTTCAAATCCAAGCGAAACACATGGTTTAGTTTCAAATCAATGCGAAGTAGGAGGCTTATCCTCAAAGCCATGCGACGCAAATGATTTAGCTTCAAATACTTGCGATATAACTGATATAGCTTCAAATGCAGGCGAAATAAACGAGTTAGCTTCAAATCTGTGCGAAACACATGATTTAGCTTCAAATCCATGCGAACCACATGATTTAGTTTCAAATCAATGTGAAGTAGAAGGCTTAGCTTCAAATCCATGCGAAACACATGATTTAGTTTCAAATCAATGCGAAGCAGAAGGCTTAGCTTCAAATCCATGCGAAACAAATGATTTAGTTTCACATACTTGCGATATAAATGATATAGCTTCAAATGCAGGCGAAACAAACGAGTTAGCTTCAAATCCAAGCGAAGCACGTGATTTACCTTCAAATTAATGCGAAGTAGAAGGCTTATCCACAAAGCCATGCGACACAAATGATTTAGCTTCAAATACTTGCGATACAATTGATATAGCTTCAAATGCATGCGAAACAAACGAGTTAGCTTCAAATCCAAGCGAAACACATGATTTAGTTCCAAATCAATGCGAAGTAGTAGGCTTAGCTTCAAATCCAAGCGAAACACATGATTTACCTTCAAATTAATGCGAAGTAGAAGGCTTATCCTCAAAGCCATGCGACACAAATGATTCAGCTTCAAATACTTGCGATATAATTGATTTAGCTTCAAATGCAAGAGAAACAAACGTGTTAGATTCAAATCCAAGCAAAACAGATGATTTAGTTTCAAATCAATGCGAAGTAGAAGGCTTAGCTTCAAATCCATGCGACACAAATGATTTAGCTTCAAATACTTGCGATAGAAGTGATATAGCTTCAATGCAGGTGAAACAAACGAGTTAGCTTCAAAGCCATGCAACACAAATGATTTAGCTTCATATACTTGCGATATAAATGATATAGCTTCAAATGCAGGCGAGACAAACGAGTTAGCTTCAAATCCAAGCGAAACACATGGTTTAGTTTCAAATCAATGCGAAGTAGGAGGCTTATCCTCAAAGCCATGCGACGCAAATGATTTAGCTTCAAATAGTTGCGATATAACTGATATAGCTTCAAATGCAGGCGAAATAAACGAGTTAGCTTCAAATCTGTGCGAAACACATGATTCATCTTCAAATCCATGCGAACCACATGATTTAGTTTCAAATCAATGTGAAGTAGAAGGCTTAGCTTCAAATCCATGCGAAACACATGATTTAGTTTCAAATCAATGCGAAGCAGAAGGCTTAGCTTCAAATCCATGCGAAACAAATGATTTAGTTTCACATACTTGCGATATAAATGATATAGCTTCAAATGCAGGCGAAACAAACGAGTTAGCTTCAAATCCAAGCGAAGCACGTGATTTACCTTCAAATTAATGCGAAGTAGAAGGCTTATCCACAAAGCCATGCGACACAAATGATTTAGCTTCAAATACTTGCGATACAATTGATATAGCTTCAAATGCATGCGAAACAAACGAGTTAGCTTCAAATCCAAGCGAAACACATGATTTAGTTCCAAATCAATGCGAAGTAGAAGGCTTAGCTTCAAAGCCATGCAACACAAATGATTTAGCTTCATATACTTGCGATATAAATGATATAGCTTCAAATGCAGGCGAAACAAACGAGTTAGCTTCAAATCCAAGCGAAACACATGGTTTAGTTTCAAATCAATGCGAAGTAGGAGGCTTAGCTTCAAATCCATGCGAAACACATGATTTAGTTTCAAATCAATGCGAAGCAGAAGGCTTAGCTTCAAATCCATGCGAAACAAATGATTTAGTTTCACATACTTGCGATATAAATGATATAGCTTCAAATGCAGGCGAAACAAACGAGTTAGCTTCAAATCCAAGCGAAGCACGTGATTTACCTTCAAATTAATGCGAAGTAGAAGGCTTATCCTCAAAGCCATGCGACACAAATGATTTAGCTTCAAATACTTGCGATACAATTGATATAGCTTCAAATGCATGCCAAACAAACGAGTTAGATTCAAATCCAAGCAAAACAGATGATTTAGTTTCAAATCAATGCGAAGTAGAAGGCTTAGCTTCAAATCCATGCGACACAAATGATTTAGCTTCAAATACTTGCGATAGAAGTGATATAGCTTCAATGCAGGTGAAACAAACGAGTTAGCTTCAAAGCCATGCAACACAAATGATTTAGCTTCATATACTTGCGATATAAATGATATAGCTTCAAATGCAGGCGAAACAAACGAGTTAGCTTCAAATCCAAGCGAAACACATGGTTTAGTTTCAAATCAATGCGAAGTAGGAGGCTTATCCTCAAAGCCATGCGACGCAAATGATTTAGCTTCAAATACTTGCGATATAACTGATATAGCTTCAAATGCAGGCGAAATAAACGAGTTAGCTTCAAATCTGTGCGAAACACATGATTTAGCTTCAAATCCATGCGAACCACATGATTTAGTTTCAAATCAATGTGAAGTAGAAGGCTTAGCTTCAAATCCATGCGAAACACATGATTTAGTTTCAAATCAATGCGAAGCAGAAGGCTTAGCTTCAAATCCATGCGAAACAAATGATTTAGTTTCACATACTTGCGATATAAATGATATAGCTTCAAATGCAGGCGAAACAAACGAGTTAGCTTCAAATCCAAGCGAAGCACGTGATTTACCTTCAAATTAATGCGAAGTAGAAGGCTTATCCTCAAAGCCATGCGACACAAATGATTTAGCTTCAAATACTTGCGATACAATTGATATAGCTTCAAATGCATGCCAAACAAACGAGTTAGATTCAAATCCAAGCAAAACAGATGATTTAGTTTCAAATCAATGCGAAGTAGAAGGCTTAGCTTCAAATCCATGCGACACAAATGATTTAGCTTCAAATACTTGCGATAGAAGTGATATAGCTTCAATGCAGGCGAAACAAACGAGTTAGCTTCAAAGCCATGCAACACAAATGATTTAGCTTCATATACTTGCGATATAAATGATACAGCTTCAAATTCAGGCGAAACAAACGAGTTAGCTTCAAATCCAAGCGAAACACATGGTTCAGTTTCAAATCAATGCGAAGTAGGAGGCTTATCCTCAAAGCCATGCGACGCAAATGATTTAGCTTCAAATACTTGCGATATAACTGATATAGCTTCAATTGCAGGCGAAATAAACGAGTTAGCTTCAAATCTGTGCGAAACACATGAATTAGCTTCAAATCCATGCGAACCACATGATTTAGTTTCAAATCAATGTGAAGTAGAAGGCTTAGCTTCAAATCCATGCGAAACACATGATTTAGTTTCAATTCAATGCGAAGCAGAAGGCTTAGCTTCAAAGCCATGCAACACAAATGATTTAGCTTCATATACTTGCGATATAAATGATATAGCTTCAAATGCAGGCGAAACAAACGAGTTAGCTTCAAATCCAAGCGAAACACATGGTTTAGTTTCAAATCAATGCGAAGTAGGAGGCTTATCCTCAATGCCATGCGACGCAAATGATTTAGCTTCAAATACTTGCGATATAACTGATATAGCTTCAAATGCAGGCGAAATAAACGAGTTAGCTTCAAATCTGTGCGAAACACATGATTTAGCTTCAAATCCATGCGAGCCACATGATTTAGTTTCAAATCAATGTGAAGTAGAAGGCTTAGCTTCAAATCCATGCGAAACACATGATTTAGTTTCAAATCAATGCGAAGCAGAAGGCTTAGCTTCAAATCCATGCGAAACAAATGATTTAGTTTCACATACTTGCGATATAAATGATATAGCTTCAAATGCAGGCGAAACAAACGAGTTAGCTTCAAATCCAAGCGAAGCACGTGATTTACCTTCAAATTAATGCGAAGTAGAAGGCTTATCCACAAAGCCATGCGACACAAATGATTTAGCTTCAAATACTTGCGATACAATTGATATAGCTTCAAATGCATGCGAAACAAACGAGTTAGATTCAAATCCAAGCAAAACAGATGATTTAGTTTCAAATCAATGCGAAGTAGAAGGCTTAGCTTCAAATCCATGCGACACAAATGATTTAGCTTCAAATACTTGCGATAGAAGTGATATAGCTTCAATGCAGGCGAAACAAACGAGTTAGCTTCAAAGCCATGCAACACAAATGATTTAGCTTCATATACTTGCGATATAAATGATATAGCTTCAAATGTAGGCGAAACAAACGAGTTAGCTTCAAATCCAAGCGAAACACATGGTTTAGTTTCAAATCAATGCGAAGTAGGAGGCTTATCCTCAAAGCCATGCGACGCAAATGATTTAGCTTCAAATACTTGCGATATAACTGATATAGCTTCAAATGCAGGCGAAATAAACGAGTTAGCTTCAAATCTGTGCGAAACACATGATTTAGCTTCAAATCCATGCGAACCACATGATTTAGTTTCAAATCAATGTGAAGTAGAAGGCTTAGCTTCAAATCCATGCGAAACACATGATTTAGTTTCAAATCAATGCGAAGCAGAAGGCTTAGCTTCAAATCCATGCGAAACAAATGATTTAGTTTCACATACTTGCGATATAAATGATATAGCTTCAAATGCAGGCGAAACAAACGAGTTAGCTTCAAATCCAAGCGAAGCACGTGATTTACCTTCAAATTAATGCGAAGTAGAAGGCTTATCCACAAAGCCATGCGACACAAATGATTTAGCTTCAAATACTTGCGATACAATTGATATAGCTTCAAATGCATGCGAAACAAACGAGTTAGCTTCAAATCCAAGCGAAACACATGATTTAGTTCCAAATCAATGCGAAGTAGAAGGCTTAGCTTCAAATCCATGCGACACAAATGATTTAGCTTCAAATACTTGCGATAGAAGTGATATAGCTTCAATGCAGGCGAAACAAACGAGTTTGCTTCAAAGCCATGCAACACAAATGATTTAGCTTCATATACTTGCGATATAAATGATATAGCTTCAAATGCAGGCGAAACAAACGAGTTAGCTTCAAATCCAAGCGAAACACATGGTTTAGTTTCAAATCAATGCGAAGTAGGAGGCTTATCCTCAAAGCCATGCGACGCAAATGATTTAGCTTCAAATACTTGCGATATAGCTGATATAGCTTCAATTGCAGGCGAAATAAACGAGTTAGCTTCAAATCTGTGCGAAACACATGAATTAGCTTCAAATCCATGCGAACCACATGATTTAGTTTCAAATCAATGTGAAGTAGAAGGCTTAGCTTCAAATCCATGCGAAACACATGATTTAGTTTCAAATCAATGCGAAGCAGAAGGCTTATCTTCAAAGCCATGCAACACAAATGATTTAGCTTCATATACTTGCGATATAAATGGTATAGCTTCAAATGCAGGCGAAACAAACGAGTTAGCTTCAAATCCAAGCGAAACACATGGTTTAGTTTCAAATCAATGCGAAGTAGGAGGCTTATCCTCAATGCCATGCGACGCAAATGATTTAGCTTCAAATACTTGCGATATAACTGATATAGCTTCAAATGCAGGCGAAATAAACGAGTTAGCTTCAAATCTGTGCGAAACACATGATTTAGCTTCAAATCCATGCGAACCACATGATTTAGTTTCAAATCAATGTGAAGTAGAAGGCTTAGCTTCAAATCCATGCGAAACACATGATTTAGTTTCAAATCAATGCGAAGCAGAAGGCTTAGCTTCAAATCCATGCGAAACAAATGATTTAGTTTCACATACTTGCGATATAAATGATATAGCTTCAAATGCAGGCGAAACAAACGAGTTAGCTTCAAATCCAAGCGAAGCACGTGATTTACCTTCAAATTAAGGCGAAGTAGAAGGCTTATCCACAAAGCCATGCGACACAAATGATTTAGCTTCAAATACTTGCGATACAATTGATATAGCTTCAAATGCATGCGAAACAAACGAGTTAGATTCAAGTCCAAGCAAAACAGATGATTTAGTTTCAAATCAATGCGAAGTAGAAGGCTTAGCTTCAAATCCATGCGACACAAATGATTTAGCTTCAAATACTTGCGATAGAAGTGATATAGCTTCAATGCAGGCGAAACAAACGAGTTAGCTTCAAAGCCATGCAACACAAATGATTTAGCTTCATATACTTGCGATATAAATGATATAGCTTCAAATGTAGGCGAAACAAACGAGTTAGCTTCAAATCCAAGCGAAACACATGGTTTAGTTTCAAATCAATGCGAAGTAGGAGGCTTATCCTCAAAGCCATGCGACGCAAATGATTTAGCTTCAAATACTTGCGATATAACTGATATAGCTTCAAATACTTGCGATACAATTGATATAGCTTCAAATGCATGCGAAACAAACGAGTTAGCTTCAAATCCAAGCGAAACACATGATTTAGTTCCAAATCAATGCGAAGTAGAAGGCTTAGCTTCAAATCCATGCGAAACACATGATTTAGTTTCAAATCAATGCGAAGCAGAAGGCTTAGCTTCAAATCCATGCGAAACAAATGATTTAGTTTCACATACTTGCGATATAAATGATATAGCTTCAAATGCAGGCGAAACAAACGAGTTAGCTTCAAATCCAAGCGAAGCACGTGATTTACCTTCAAATTAATGCGAAGTAGAAGGCTTATCCACAAAGCCATGCGACACAAACGATTTAGCTTCAAAAAACTTGCGATACAATTGATATAGCTTCAAATGCATGCGAAACAAACGAGTTAGCTTCAAATCCAAGCGAAACACATGATTTAGTTCCAAATCAATGCGAAGTAGAAGGCTTAGCTTCAAATCCATGCGACACAAATGATTTAGCTTCAAATACTTGCGATAGAAGTGATATAGCTTCAATGCAGGCGAAACAAACGAGTTTGGTCAAATCCATGCGACACAAATGATTTAGCTTCAGATACTTGCGATATAAGTGATATAGCTTCAAATGCAGGCAAAACAAACCAGTTAGCTTAAAATCCATGCAAAACACATGATTAAGCTTCAAATCAGTGCTATGTAGAAGGTTTAGCATCAAATCCATGCGACACAAATGATTTAGCTACAGATACTTGCGATATAAGTGATATAGCTTCATCTGCAGGCGAAACAAACGAGTTAGCTACAAATCCATGCAAAAAACATGAGTAATTTCAAATGAATGCGATATAGAAGGTATAGCTTCAAATCCATGCGAAACATATGATTTTGCTGCAAATCAATGCTATGCAGAAGGTTTAGCATCAAATCCATGCGACACAAATGATTTAGCTTCAGATACTTGCGATATAACTGATATAGCTTCAACTGCATGCGAAATAAACGAGTTAGCTTCAAATCCAAGCGAAACACATGATTTAGCTTCAAATCAATGCGAAGTAGAAGGCTTGGATTCAAATCCATGCGAAACGAATTATTTAGATTCAAATGCTTGTCATATACATGATATAGCTTTAAATGCAGGCGGAACAAAGGAGTAAGCTTCAAATCCATGCGAAGAACATGATTTAGCTTCAACTGCAAGCGAAACACATGATTTAGGTTCAAATTCATGGGAAACACGTGGTTTAGCATCAAATCCGTGCGAATCAGATGGTTTAGCTTCAAATACTTGTGATATAAGTGATTTAGATTCAACTGCATGCGAAACAAACGAGATAGCTTCAAATCCAAGCGAAATACATGATTTAGTTTCAAATCAATGCGAAGTAGAAGGCTCGGCTTCAAATCCATGCGAAGCAAATGGTTTAGCTACAAACATTTGTGATATACATGATTTAGCTTCAACTACATGCGAAACCAGTGAGTTTTCTTCAAATCCAAGAGAAAAACTTAATTCAGTTTCAAATCAATGCGATGCAGAAGGTTTGGCTTCAAATCCATGCGAAACAAATGATTTAGCTTCCAATTCATGCGATATAAGTGATACAGCTTCAAATGCAGGAGAAGCAAACGAGTTAGCTTCAAGTCCATGCGAAACACATGACTTAGCTTCTAATCAATGCGAAATAGAAGGCTTAGCTTCAAATGCATGCGGAACAAATATTTTAGCATCAAATACTTGTGATATACATGATTTAGCTTCAACTGCATGCGAAACAAACGAGTTAGCTTCAAATCCAAGCGAATCAAATGGTTTAGCTTCAAATACTTGCGATAAAAATGATATAGCTTGAAATGCATGCGAAACAAACGAGTTAGCTTCAAATCCAAACGAAACACATCATTTAGCTTCAAATCAATGCGAAGTAGAAGGCTTGGATTCAAATCCATGCGAAACGAATTATTTAGAATCAAATGCTTGTCATATACATGATATAGCTTCAAATGCAGGCGAAATAAACGAGTTAGCTTCAAATCTGTGCGAAACACATGATTTAGCTTCAAATCCATGCGAACCACATGATTTAGTTTCAAATCAATGTGAAGTAGAAGGCTTAGCTTCAAATCCATGCGAAACACATGATTTAGTTTCAAATCAATGCGAAGCAGAAGGCTTAGCTTCAAATCCATGCGAAACAAATGATTTAGTTTCACATACTTGCGATATAAATGGTATAGCTTCAAATGCAGGCGAAACAAACGAGTTAGCTTCAAATCCAAGCGATGCACGTGATTTACCTTCAAATTAATGCGAAGTAGAAGGCTTATCCACAAAGCCATGCGACACAAATGATTTAGCTTCAAATACTTGCGATACAATTGATATAGCTTCAAATGCATGCGAAACAAACGAGTTAGATTCAAATCCAAGCAAAACAGATGATTTAGTTTCAAATCAATGCGAAGTAGAAGGCTTAGCTTCAAATCCATGCGACACAAATGATTTAGCTTCAAATATTTGCGTTAGAAGTGATATAGCTTCAATGCAGGCGAAACAAACGAGTTAGCTTCAAAGCCATGCAACACAAATGATTTAGCTTCATATACTTGCGATATAAATGATATAGCTTCAAATGTAGGCGAAACAAACGAGTTAGCTTCAAATCCAAGCGAAACACATGGTTTAGTTTCAAATCAATGCGAAGTAGGAGGCTTATCCTCAAAGCCATGCGACGCAAATGATTTAGCTTCAAATACTTGCGATATAACTGATATAGCTTCAAATGCAGGCGAAATAAACGAGTTAGCTTCAAATCTGTGCGAAACACATGATTTAGCTTCAAATCCATGCGAACCACATGATTTAGTTTCAAATCAATGTGAAGTAGAAGGCTTAGCTTCAAATCCATGCGAAACACATGATTTAGTTTCAAATCAATGCGAAGCAGAAGGCTTAGCTTCAAATCCATGCGAAACAAATGATTTAGTTTCACATACTTGCGATATAAATGATATAGCTTCAAATGCAGGCGAAACAAACGAGTTAGCTTCAAATCCAAGCGAAGCACGTGATTTACCTTCAAATTAATGCGAAGTAGAAGGCTTATCCACAAAGCCATGCGACACAAATGATTTAGCTTCAAATACTTGCGATACAATTGATATAGCTTCAAATGCAGGCGAAACAAGCGAGTTTGCTTCAAAGCCATGCAACACAAATGATTTAGCTTCATATACTTGCGATATAAATGATATAGCTTCAAATGCAGGCGAAACAAACGAGTTAGCTTCAAATCCAAGCGAAACACATGATTTAGTTTCAAATCAATGCGAAGCAGAAGGCTTAGCTTCAAATCCATGCGAAACAAATGATTTAGTTTCACATACTTGCGATATAAATGATATAGCTTCAAATGCAGGCGAAACACATGATTTAGTTTCAAATCAATGCGAAGCAGAAGGCTTAGCTTCAAATCCATGCGAAACAAATGATTTAGTTTCACATACTTGCGATATAAATGATATAGCTTCAAACGCAGGCGAACCAAACGAGTTAGCTTCAAATCCAAGCGAAGCACGTGATTTACCTTCAAATTAATGCGAAGTAGAAGGCTTATCCTCAAAGCCATGCGACACAAATGATTTAGCTTCAAATACTTGCGATACAATTGATATAGCTTCAAATGCATGCCAAACAAACGAGTTAGATTCAAATCCAAGCAAAACAGATGATTTAGTTTCAAATCAATGCGAAGTAGAAGGCTTAGCTTCAAATCCATGCGACACAAATGATTTACCTTCAAATACTTGCGATAGAAGTGATATAGCTTCAATGCAGGCGAAAGAAACGAGTTAGCTTCAAAGCCATGCAACACAAATGATTTAGCTTCATATACTTGCGATATAAATGATATAGCTTCAAATGCAGGCGAAACAAACGAGTTAGCTTCAAATCCAAGCGAAACACATGGTTTAGTTTCAAATCAATGCGAAGTAGGAGGCTTATCCTCAAAGCCATGCGACGCAAATGATTTAGCTTCAAATACTTGCGATATAACTGATATAGCTTCAATTGCAGGCGAAATAAACGAGTTAGCTTCAAATCTGTGCGAAACACATGATTTAGCTTCAAATCCATGCGAACCACATGATTTAGTTTCAAATCAATGTGAAGTAGAAGGCTTAGCTTCAAATCCATGCGAAACACATGATTTAGTTTCAAATCAATGCGAAGCAGAAGGCTTAGCTTCAAAGCCATGCAACACAAATGATTTAGCTTCATATACTTGCGATATAAATGATATAGCTTCAAATGCAGGCGAAACAAACGAGTTAGCTTCAAATCCAAGCGAAACACATGGTTTAGTTTCAAATCAATGCGAAGTAGGAGGCTTATCCTCAATGCCATGCGACGCAAATGATTTAGCTTCAAATACTTGCGATATAACTGATATAGCTTCAAATGCAGGCGAAATAAACGAGTTAGCTTCAAATCTGTGCGAAACACATGATTTAGCTTCAAATCCATGCGAACCACATGATTTAGTTTCAAATCAATGTGAAGTAGAAGGCTTAGCTTCAAATCCATGCGAAACACATGATTTAGTTTCAAATCAATGCGAAGCAGAAGGCTTAGCTTCAAATCCATGCGAAACAAATGATTTAGTTTCACATACTTGCGATATAAATGATATAGCTTCAAATGCAGGCGAAACAAACGAGTTAGCTTCAAATCCAAGCGAAGCACGTGATTTACCTTCAAATTAATGCGAAGTAGAAGGCTTATCCACAAAGCCATACGATACAAATGATTTAGCTTCAAATACTTGCGATACAATTGATATAGCTTCAAATGCATGCGAAACAAACGAGTTAGATTCAAATCCAAGCAAAACAGATGATTTAGTTTCAAATCAATGCGAAGTAGAAGGCTTAGCTTCAAATCCATGCGACACAAATGATTTAGCTTCAAATACTTGCGATAGAAGTGATATAGCTTCAATGCAGGCGAAACAAACGAGTTAGCTTCAAAGCCATGCAACACAAATGATTTAGCTTCATATACTTGCGATATAAATGATATAGCTTCAAATGTAGGCGAAACAAACGAGTTAGCTTCAAATCCAAGCGAAACACATGGTTTAGTTTCAAATCAATGCGAAGTAGGAGGCTTATCCTCAAAGCCATGCGACGCAAATGATTTAGCTTCAAATACTTGCGATATAACTGATATAGCTTCAAATGCAGGCGAAATAAACGAGTTAGCTTCAAATCTGTGCGAAACACATGATTTAGCTTCCAATCCATGCGAACCACATGATTTAGTTTCAAATCAATGTGAAGTAGAAGGCTTAGCTTCAAATCCATGCGAAACACATGATTTAGTTTCAAATCAATGCGAAGCAGAAGGCTTAGCTTCAAATCCATGCGAAACAAATGATTTAGTTTCACATACTTGCGATATAAATGATATAGCTTCAAATGCAGGCGAAACAAACGAGTTAGCTTCAAATCCAAGCGAAGCACGTGATTTACCTTCAAATTAATGCGAAGTAGAAGGCTAATCCACAAAGCCATGCGACACAAATTATTTAGCTTCAAATACTTGCGATACAATTGATATAGCTTCAAATGCATGCGAAACAAACGAGTTAGCTTCAAATCCAAGCGAAACACATGATTTAGTTCCAAATCAATGCGAAGTAGAAGGCTTCGCTTCAAATCCATGCGAAGCAAATGATTTAGCTTCACATTCTTGCGATATAAATGATATAGCTTCAAGTGCAGGCGAAGCAAACGAGTTGGCTTCAAATCCACGCGAGAAACATGATTTAGCTTCAAATCCATGAGAAACACATGGTTTAGCTTCATATTCTTGCGAAACAAATGGTTTAGCTTCAGATAGTTGTGATGAACATGATTTAGCTTCAACTGCATGCGAAACAATCGCGATAGCTTCAAATCCAAGGGAACCAAATAATTTAGCTTCAAATCATTGCGATGTTGAAGGCTTAGCTTAAAATCAATGCGAAACAAATGGTTTAGCTTCAAATTCTTGCGAAACAAATGGTTCAGATTCAGATACTTGTGATAAACATGATTTAGCTTCAACTGCATTCAATATAAACTAGTTAGCTTCAAATCCAAGGGAAACACATGATTTAGCTTCAAATACCTGCGGTATAAGTGAGTTAGCTTGAAATGCACACAAAACAAACGAGTTAGCTACAGATCCGTGCGAAACAAATGGTTTTGTTACAAATACTTGTGATATACATTATTTAGCTACAACTGCAAGCGAAACAAACGAGTTAGCTTCAAATCCGTGCGAGACAAGTGATTTAGATTCCAATACTTGCGATATAATAGATATAGCTTCAAATGCAGGCGAAGCAAACGAGTTAGCTTCAAGTCCATGCGAAACACATGATTTAGCTTCTAATCAATGCGAAGTAGAAGGCGCGGCTTCAAATACAAGCGACACAAATGATTTAGCTTCAAATACTTGCGATATAATTTATAAAGCTTCAAATGCAGGGGAAGCAAACGAGTTAGCTTCAAATCCATGCGAAACAAATGATTTAGCATCAGATACTTGCGATATAAGTGATATAGCTTCAAATGCAGGCTAAATAAACGAGTTAGCTTAAAATCCATGCAAAACACATGATTAAGCTTCAAATCAATGCTATGTAGAAGGTTTAGCATCAAATCCATGCGACACAAATGATTCAGCTTCAGATACTTGCGATATAAGTGATATAGCTTCATCTGCAGGCGAAACAAACGAGTTAGCTACAAATCCATGCAAAAAACATGACTAATTTCAAATGAATGCGATATAGAAGGTATAGCTTCAAATCCAAGCGAATTTATGATTTAGTTTCAAATCAATGCGAAGTAGAAGGCTTAGCTTCAAATCCAAGCGAAACACATGATTTAGTTTCAAATCAATGCGAAGCAGAAGGCTTAGCTTCAAATCCATGCGAAACAAATGATTTAGTTTCACATACTTGCGATATAAATGATATAGCTTCAAATGCAGGCGAAACAAACGAGTTAGCTTCAAATCCAAGCGAAGCACGTGATTTACCTTCAAATTAATGCGAAGTAGAAGGCTTATCCACAAAGCCATGCGACACAAATGATTTAGCTTCAAATACTTGCGATACAATTGATATAGCTTCAAATGCATGCGAAACAAACGAGTTAGATTCAAATCCAAGGGAACCAAATAATTTAGCTTCAAATCAATGCGAAGTTGAAGGCTTAGCTTCAAATCAATGCGAAACAAATGGTTTAGCTTCAAATACTTGTGGTATACATGATTTACCTTCAACTGCATGCGAAACAAACGAGTTAGCTTCAAATGTATGCGAAACACATGATCTAGATTCAAATCAATGCGAAGTAGGAGACGTAGCTTCAAATACATGCGACACAAATGATTTAGCTTCACATACTAGCGATTTAATGATATAGCTTCAAATGAAGGAAAAACGAACGAGTTAGCTTAAAATGCAAGCGAAACACATGAATTAGATTCAAATCAATGCGAAGTAGAAGGCTTCGCTTCAAATCCATGCGAAGCAAATGATTTAGCTTCACATTCTTGCGATATAAACGATATAGCTTCAAGTGCAGGCGAAGCAAACGAGTTGGCTTCAAATCCACGCGAGAAACATGATTTAGCTTCAAATCCATGAGAAACACATGGTTTAGCTTAATAATCTTGCGAAACAGATGGTTTAGCTTCAGATATTTATGATAAACATGATTTAGCTTCAACTGCATGCGAAACAATCGCGTTCGCTTCAAATCCAAGGGAACCAAATAATTTAGCTTCAAATCAATGCGATGTTGAAGGCTTAGCTTAAAATCAATGCGAAACAAATGGTTTAGCTTCAAATTCTTGCGAAACAAATGGTTCAGATTCAGATACTTGTGATAAACACGATTTAGCTCCAAATGCATGCGAAACAAACGAATTAGCTTCAAAGCTATGCGACACAAATGATTTAGCTTCAAATACTTGCGATATAATTGATATAGCATCAAATGCAGGCGAAACAAACGAGTTAGCTTCAAATCCAAGCGAAACACATGGTTTAGCTTCATATTCTTGCGAAACAAATGGTTTAGCATCAGATACTTGTGATAAACATGATTTAGCTTCAACTGCATTCAATATAAACTAGTTAGCTTCAAATCCAAGGGAAACACATGATTTAGCTTCAAATACCTGCGGTATAAGTGAGTTAGCTTGAAATGCACACAAAACAAACGAGTTAGCTACAGATCCGTGCGAAACAAATGGTTTTGTTACAAATACTTGTGATATACATTATTTAGCTACAACTGCAAGCGAAACAAACGAGTTAGCTTCAAATCCGTGCGAAACACGTGGTTTAGCTTCAAACTCATGCGAAGCACATGGTTCAGCTTAATATTCATGCGAATCAAATGGTTCAGCTACAAATACTTGTGATATACATGATTTAGGTTCAACTGCATGTGAAACAAACGTGTTAGCTTCCAATTCATGCGATATAGATGAGTTAGCTTCAAATCAATGCTATGTAGAAGGTTTAGCATCAAATCCATGCGACACAAATGATTTAGCTTCAGATACTTGCGATATAAGTGATATAGCTTCAAATGCAGGCAAAACAAACCAGTTAGCTTAAAATCCATGCAAAACACATGATTAAGCTTCAAATCAGTGCTATGTAGAAGGTTTAGCATCAAATCCATGCGACACAAATGATTTAGCTACAGATACTTGCGATATAAGTGATATAGCTTCATCTGCAGGCGAAACAAACGAGTTAGCTACAAATCCATGCAAAAAACATGACTAATTTCAAATGAATGCGATATAGAAGGTATAGCTTCGAATCCATGCGAAACATATGATTTTGCTGCAAATCAATGCTATGTAGAAGGTTTAGCATCAAATCCATGCGACACAAATGATTTAGCTTCAGATACTTGCGATAAAAATGATATAGCTTGAAATGCATGCGAAACAAACGAGTTAGCTTCAAATCCAAGCGAAACACATGATTTAGCTTCAAATCAATGCGAAGTAGAAGGCTTGGATTCAAATCCATGCGAAACGAATTATTTAGAATCAAATGCTTGTCATATACATGATATAGCTTCAAATGCAGGCGGAACAAAGGAGTAAGCTTCAAATCTATGCGAAACACATGATTTAGGTTCAAATTCATGGGAAACACGTGGTTTAGCATCAAATCCGTGCGAATCAGATGGTTTAGCTTCAAATACTTGTGATATAAGTGATTTAGATTCAACTGCATGCGAAACAAACGAGATAGCTTCAAATCCAAGCGAAACACATGATTTAGTTTCAAATCAATGCGAAGTAGAAGGCTTGGCTTCAAATCCATGCGAAACAAATGGTTTAGCTACAAACATTTGTGATATACATGATTTAGCTTCAACTACATGCGAAACCAGTGCGTTTTCTTCAAATCCAAGAGAAAAACTTGATTCAGTTTCAAATCAATGCGATGCAGAAAGATTAGCTTCAAATCCATGCGAAACAAATGATTTAGCTTCAAATACTTGCCACATAAATGAAATAGCTACAAATGCAGGCGACACAAACGACTTAGCTTCAAATCCATTCAGAAGACATGATTAAGCTTCAAATACATGCGAAAGACACGATTAAGGTTCAAATTCATTGAAAACACGTGGTTTAGCATCAAATCCGTGCGAATCAAATGGTTTAGCTTCACATACTTGTAATATACATGATTTAGATTCAACTGCATGCGAAACAAACGAGTTAGCTTCAAATCTAACCGAAACACTTGATTTAGCTTCAAATCAATGCGAAGTAGAAGGCTTAGCTTCAAATCCATGCGACACAATTGATTTAGCTTTAAATATTTTGCGATATAATTGATAAAGCTTCAAATGCAGGCGATACAAACGAATTAGCTTCAAATCCAAGGGAAACATATGATTTAGTTTCAAATCAATGTGAAGTAGAAGGCTTAGCTTCAAATCCATGCGAAACACATGATTTAGTTTCAAATACTTGCGATATAAGTGATATAGATTCAACTGGAAGCGAAACAAACCAGGTAGATTCAATTCCATGCGAAACACATGATTTGGCTTAAAATTCATGCGAAACAAATGATTTAGCTTCAAATACTTGCGATATAAATGATATAACTTCAAATGCAGGCAAAACAAACGAGTTAGCTTCAAATCCATGCGGAACACATGATTTAGCTTCAAATCAATGTGAAACACATGGTTTAGCTTCATATACTTGCGAAACAAGTGGTTCAGCTTCAGATACTTGTGATAAACATGATTTAGCTTCAACTGCATGCGAAACAATCGAGTTAGCTTCAAATCCAAGGGAAACAAATGATTTAGCTACTAATCAATGCGAAGTAGAAGGCTTAGCTTCAAAGTCATGCGACACAAATGATTTAGCTTCGAATACCTGCGATATAATTGATACAGCTTCAAATGCAGACGAAAAAGAGAGTTAGCTTCAAATCCAAGCGAATTTATGGTTTAGTTTCAAATCAATGTGAAGTAGAAGGCATAGCTTCAAATCCATGCGAAACAAATGATTTAGCTTCACATACTTGCGATATAAATGATACAGCTTCAAATGCAGGCGAAACAAACGAATTAGCTTCAAATCCAAGCGATACACACGCGTTAGCTTCAATTCAATGCAAAGTAGAAGTCTTAGCTTCAAATCCATGCGAATCAAATGGTTTAGCTTCAAATACTTGTGATATAAATGATTTGGATCCAACTGCATGCGAAACAAACAAGTTAGCTTCAAATCCAAGCCAAACACATGATTTAGCTTCAAATCAATGCGAAGTAGAAGGCTTAGCTTCAAATTCATGCGAAACAAATGATTTAGCTTCACATACTAGCGATTTAATGATATAGCTTCAAATGAAGGAAAAACGAACGAGTTAGCTTAAAATGCAAGCGAAACACATGATTTAGATTCAAATCAATGCGAAGTAGAAGGCTTCGCTTCAAATCCATGCGAAGCAAATGATTTAGCTTCACATTCTTGCGATATAAATGATATAGCTTCAAGTGCAGGCGAAGCAAACGAGTTGGCTTCAAATCCACGCGAGAAACATGATTTAGCTTCAAATCCATGAGAAACACATGGTTTAGCTTCATATTCTTGCGAAACAAATGGTTTAGCTTAAGATAGTTGTGATGAACATGATTTAGCTTCAACTGCATGCGAAACAATCGCGATAGCTTCAAATCCAAGGGAACCAAATAATTTAGCTTCAAATCAATGCGATGTTGAAGGCTTAGCTTAAAATCAATGCGAAACAAATGGTTTAGCTTCAAATTCTTGCGAAACAAATGGTTCAGATTCAGATACTTGTGATAAACATGATTTAGCTCCAAATGCATGCGAAACAAACGAGTTATCTTCAAAGCTATGCGACACAAATGATTTAGCTTCAAATACTTGCGATATAATTGATATAGCATCAAATGCAGGCGAACCACCGAGTTAGCTTCAAATCCAAGCGAAACACATGGATTAGCTTCATATTCTTGCGAAACAAATGGTTTAGCATCAGATGCTTGTGATAAACATGATTTAGCTTCAACTGCATTCAATATAAACTAGTTAGCTTCAAATCCAAGGGAAACACATGATTTAGCTTCAAATACCTGCGGTATAAGTGAGTTAGCTTGAAATGCACACAAAACAAACGAGTTAGCTACAGATCCGTGCGAAACAAATGGTTTTGTTACAAATACTTGTGATATACATTATTTAGCTACAACTGCAAGCGAAACAAACGAGTTTGCTTCAAATCCATGCGAAACACATGATTTAGCTTCAAGTCCATGAGAAACACATGGTTTAGCTTCATAATCTTGACAAACAGATGGTTTAGCTTCAGATATTTATGATAAACATGATCTAGCTTCAACTGCATGCGAAATAATCGCGTTAGCTTCAAATCCAAGGGAACCAAATAATTTAGCTTCAAATCAATGCGAAGTTGAAGGCTTAGCTTCAAATCAATGCGAAACAAATGGTTTAGCTTCAAATACTTGTGGTATACATGATTTACCTTCAACTGCATGCGAAACAAACGAGTTAGCTTCAAATCCATGCGGAACACATGATTTAGCTTCAAGTCCATGAGAAACACATGGTTTAGCTTCATAATCTTGACAAACAGATGGTTTAGCTTCAGATATTTATGATAAACATGATCTAGCTTCAACTGCATGCGAAATAATCGCGTTAGCTTCAAATCCAAGGGAACCAAATAATTTAGCTTCAAATCAATGCGAAGTTGAAGGCTTAGCTTCAAATCAATGCGAAACAAATGGTTTAGCTTCACATTCTTGCGATATAAATGATATAGCTTCAAGTGCAGGCGAAGCAAACGAGTTGGCCTCAAATCCACGCGAGAAACATGATTTAGCTTCAAATCCATGAGAAACACATGGTTTAGCTTAATAATCTTGCGAAACAGATGGTTTAGCTTCAGATATTTATGATAAACATGATTTAGCTTCAACTGCATGCGAAACAATCGCGTTCGCTTCAAATCCAAGGGAACCAAATAATTTAGCTTCAAATCAATGCGATGTTGAAGGCTTAGCTTAAAATCAATGCGAAACAAATGGTTTAGCTTCAAATTCTTGCGAAACAAGTGGTTCAGATTCAGATACTTTTGATAAACACGATTTAGCTCCAAATGCATGCGAAACAAACGAATTAGCTTCAAAGCTATGCGACACAAATGATTTAGCTTCAAATACTTGCGATATAATTGATATAGCATCAAATGCGGGCGAAACAAACGAGTTAGCTTCAAATCCAAGCGAAACACATGGTTTAGCTTCATATTCTTGCGAAACAAATGGTTTAGCATCAGATACTTGTGATAAACATGATTTAGCTTCAACTGCATTCAATATAAACTAGTTAGCTTCAAATCCAAGGGAAACACATGATTTAGCTTCAAATACCTGCGGTATAAGTGAGTTAGCTTGAAATGCACACAAAACAAACGAGTTAGCTACAGATCCGTGCGAAACAAATGGTTTTGTTACAAATACTTGTGATATACATTATTTAGCTACAACTGCAAGCGAAACAAACGAGTTAGCTTCAAATCCGTGCGAAACACGTGGTTTAGCTTCAAACTCATGCGAAGCACATGGTTCAGCTTAATATTCATGCGAATCAAATGGTTCAGCTACAAATACTTGTGATATACATGATTTAGGTTCAACTGCATGTGAAACAAACGTGTTAGCTTCCAATTCATGCGATATAGATGAGTTAGCTTCAAATCAATGCTATGTAGAAGGTTTAGCATCAAATCCATGCGACACAAATGATTTAGCTTCAGATACTTGCGATATAAGTGATTTAGATTCAACTGCATGCGAAACAAACGAGATAGCTTCAAATCCAAGCGAAACACATGATTTAGTTTCAAATCAATGCGAAGTAGAAGGCTTGGCTTCAAATCCATGCGAAACAAATGGTTTAGCTACAAACATTTGTGATATACATGATTTAGCTTCAACTACATGCGAAACCAGTGCGTTTTCTTCAAATCCAAGAGAAAAACTTGATTCAGTTTCAAATCAATGCGATGCAGAAAGTTTAGCTTCAAATCCATGCGAAACAAATGATTTAGCTTCAAATACTTGCCACATAAATGAAATAGCTACAAATGCAGGCGACACAAACGACTTAGCTTCAAATCCATTCAGAAGACATGATTAAGCTTCAAATACATGCGAAAGACACGATTAAGGTTCAAATTCATTGAAAACACGTGGTTTAGCATCAAATCCGTGCGAATCAAATGGTTTAGCTTCACATACTTGTAATATACATGATTTAGATTCAACTGCATGCGAAACAAACGAGTTAGCTTCAAATCTAACCGAAACACTTGATTTAGCTTCAAATCAATGCGAAGTAGAAGGCTTAACTTCAAATCCATGCGACACAATTGATTTAGCTTTAAATATTTTGCGATATAATTGATAAAGCTTCAAATGCAGGCGATACAAACGAATTAGCTTCAAATCCAAGGGAAACATATGATTTAGTTTCAAATCAATGTGAAGTAGAAGGCTTAGCTTCAAATCCATGCGAAACACATGATTTAGTTTCAAATACTTGCGATATAAGTGATATAGATTCAACTGGAAGCGAAACAAACCAGGTAGATTCAATTCCATGCGAAACACATGATTTGGCTTAAAATTCATGCGAAACAAATGATTTAGCTTCAAATACTTGCGATATAAATGATATAACTTCAAATGCAGGCAAAACAAACGAGTTAGCTTCAAATCCATGCGGAACACATGATTTAGCTTCAAATCAATGTGAAACACATGGTTTAGCTTCATATACTTGCGAAACAAGTGGTTCAGCTTCAGATACTTGTGATAAACATGATTTAGCTTCAACTGCATGCGAAACAATCGAGTTAGCTTCAAATCCAAGGGAAACAAATGATTTAGCTACAAATCAATGCGAAGTAGAAGGCTTAGCTTCAAAGTCATGCGACACAAATGATTTAGCTTCGAATACCTGCGATATAATTGATACAGCTTCAAATGCAGACGAAAAAGAGAGTTAGCTTCAAATCCAAGCGAATTTATGGTTTAGTTTCAAATCAATGTGAAGTAGAAGGCATAGCTTCAAATCCATGCGAAACAAATGATTTAGCTTCACATACTTGCGATATAAATGATACAGCTTCAAATGCAGGCGAAACAAACGAATTAGCTTCAAATCCAAGCGATACACACGCGTTAGCTTCAATTCAATGCAAAGTAGAAGTCTTAGCTTCAAATCCATGCGATTCAAATGGTTTAGCTTCAAATACTTGTGATATAAATGATTTGGATCCAACTGCATGCGAAACAAACAAGTTAGCTTCAAATCCAAGCCAAACACATGATTTAGCTTCAAATCAATGCGAAGTAGAAGGCTTAGCTTCAAATTCATGCGAAACAAATGATTTAGCTTCACATACTAGCGATTTAATGATATAGCTTCAAATGAAGGAAAAACGAACGAGTTAGCTTAAAATGCAAGCGAAACACATGATTTAGATTCAAATCAATGCGAAGTAGAAGGCTTCGCTTCAAATCCATGCGAAGCAAATGATTTAGCTTCACATTCTTGCGATATAAATGATATAGCTTCAAGTGCAGGCGAAGCAAACGAGTTGGCTTCAAATCCACGCGAGAAACATGATTTAGCTTCAAATCCATGAGAAACACATGGTTTAGCTTCATATTCTTGCGAAACAAATGGTTTAGCTTCAGATAGTTGTGATGAACATGATTTAGCTTCAACTGCATGCGAAACAATCGCGATAGCTTCAAATCCAAGGGAACCAAATAATTTAGCTTCAAATCAATGCGATGTTGAAGGCTTAGCTTAAAATCAATGCGAAACAAATGGTTTAGCTTCAAATTCTTGCGAAACAAATGGTTCAGATTCAGATAGTTGTGATAAACATGATTTAGCTCCAAATGCATGCGAAACAAACGAGTTATCTTCAAAGCTATGCGACACAAATGATTTAGCTTCAAATACTTGCGATATAATTGATATAGCATCAAATGCAGGCGAACCAACGAGTTAGCTTCAAATCCAAGCGAAACACATGGATTAGCTTCATATTCTTGCGAAACAAATGGTTTAGCATCAGATGCTTGTGATAAACATGATTTAGCTTCAACTGCATTCAATATAAACTAGTTAGCTTCAAATCCAAGGGAAACACATGATTTAGCTTCAAATACCTGCGGTATAAGTGAGTTAGCTTGAAATGCACACAAAACAAACGAGTTAGCTACAGATCCGTGCGAAACAAATGGTTTTGTTACAAATACTTGTGATATACATTATTTAGCTACAACTGCAAGCGAAACAAACGAGTTTGCTTCAAATCCATGCGAAACACATGATTTAGCTTCAAGTCCATGAGAAACACATGGTTTAGCTTCATAATCTTGACAAACAGATGGTTTAGCTTCAGATATTTATGATAAACATGATCTAGCTTCAACTGCATGCGAAATAATCGCGTTAGCTTCAAATCCAAGGGAACCAAATAATTTAGCTTCAAATCAATGCGAAGTTGAAGGCTTAGCTTCAAATCAATGCGAAACAAATGGTTTAGCTTCAAATACTTGTGGTATACATGATTTACCTTCAACTGCATGCGAAACAAACGAGTTAGCTTCAAATCCATGCGGAACACATGATTTAGCTTCAAGTCCATGAGAAACACATGGTTTAGCTTCATAATCTTGACAAACAGATGGTTTAGCTTCAGATATTTATGATAAACATGATCTAGCTTCAACTGCATGCGAAATAATCGCGTTAGCTTCAAATCCAAGGGAACCAAATAATTTAGCTTCAAATCAATGCGAAGTTGAAGGCTTAGCTTCAAATCAATGCGAAACAAATGATTTAGTTTCAAATCAATGCGAAGCAGAAGGCTTAGCTTCAAATCCATGCGAAACAAATGATTTAGTTTCACATACTTGCGATATAAATGATATAGCTTCAAATGCAGGCGAAACAAACGAGTTAGCTTCAAATCCAAGCGAAGCACGTGATTTACCTTCAAATTAATGCGAAGTAGAAGGCTTATTCTCAAAGCCATGCGACACAAATGATTTAGCTTCAAATACTTGCGATACAATTGATATAGCATCAATTGCAGGCGAAACAAACGAGTTAGCTTCAAATCTGTGCGAAACTCATGATTTAGCTTCAAATCCATGCGAACCACATGATTTAGTTTCAAATCAACGTGAAGTAGAAGGCTTAGCTTCAAATCTATGCGAAACACATGATTTAGTTTCAAATCAATGCGAAGCAGAAGGCTTAGCTTCAAATCCATGCGAAACAAATGATTTAGTTTCAAATCAATGCGAAGCAGAAGGCTTAGCTTCAAATCCATGCGAAACAAATGATTTAGTTTCACATACTTGCGATATAAATGATATAGCTTCAAATGCAGGCGAAACAAACGAGTTAGCTTCAAATCCAAGCGAAACACATGGTTTAGTTTCAAATCAATGCGAAGTAGGAGGCTTATCCTCAAAGCCATGCGACACAAATGATTTAGCTTCAAATACTTGCGATATAACTGATATAGCTTCAAATGCAGGCGAAATAAACGAGTTAGCTTCAAATCTGTGCGAAACACATGATTTAGCTTCATATCCATGCGAACCACATGATTTAGTTTCAAATCAATGTGAAGTAGAAGGCTTAGCTTCAAATCCATGCGAAACACATGATTTAGTTTCAAATCAATGCGAAGCAGAAGGCTTAGCTTCAAATCCGTGCGACACAAATGATTTAGATTCAAATACTTGCGATAGAAGTGATATAGCTTCAATGCAGGCGAAACAAACGAGTTAGCTTCAAAGCCATGCGACACAAATGATTTAGCTTCAAATACTTGCGATATAACTGATATAGCTTCAAATGCAGGCGAAATAAACGAGTTAGCTTCAAATCTGTGCGAAACACATGATTTAGCTTCAAATCCATGCGAACCACATGATTTAGTTTCAAATCAATGTGAAGTAGAAGGCTTAGCTTCAAATCCATGCGAAACACATGATTTAGTTTCAAATCAATGCGAAGCAGAAGGCTTAGCTTCAAATCCATGCGAAACAATTGATTTAGTTTTACATACTTGCGGTATAAATGATATAGCTTCAAATGCAGGCGAAACAAACGAGTTAGCTTCAAATCCAAGCGAAGCACGTGATTTACCTTCAAATTAATGCGAAGTAGAAGGCTTATCCTCAAAGCCATGCGACACAAATGATTTAGCTTCAAATACTTGCGATACAATTGATATAGCTTCAAATGCATGCGAAACAAACGAGTTAGCTTCAAATCCAAGCGAAACACATGATTTAGTTCCAAATCAATGCGAAGTAGAAGGTTTAGCTTCAAATCCAAGCGAAACACATGATTTTCCTTCAAATTAATGCGAAGTAGAAGGCTTATTCTCAAAGCCATGCGACACAAATGATTTAGCTTCAAATACTTGCGATACAATTGATATAGCATCAATTGCAGGCGAAACAAACGAGTTAGCTTCAAATCCAAGCGAAACACATGGTTTAGTTTCAAATCAATGCGAAGTAGGAGGCTTATCCTCAAAGCCATGCGACACAAATGATTTAGCTTCAAATACTTGCGATATAACTGATATAGCTTCAAATGCAGGCGAAATAAACGAGTTAGCTTCAAATCTGTGCGAAACACATGATTTAGATTCAAATCCATGCGAACCACATGATTTAGTTTCAAATCAATGTGAAGTAGAAGGCTTAGCTTCAAATCCATGCGAAACACATGATTTAGTTTCAAATCAATGCGAAGCAGAAGGCTTAGCTTCAAATCCATGCGAAACAAATGATTTAGTTTCACATACTTGCGATATAAATGATATAGCTTCAAATGCAGGCGAAACAAACGAGTTAGCTTCAAATCCAAGCGAAGCACGTGATTTACCTTCAAATTAATGCGAAGTAGAAGGCTTATCCTCAAAGCCATGCGACACAAATGATTTAGCTTCAAATCCATGCGAACCACATGATTTAGTTTCAAATCAATGTGAAGTAGAAGGCTTAGCTTCAAATCCATGCGAAACAAATGATTTAGTTTCACATACTTGCGATATAAATGATATAGCTTCAAATGCAGGCGAAACAAACGAGTTAGCTTCAAATCCAAGCGAAACACATGGTTTAGTTTCAAATCAATGCGAAGTAGGAGGCTTATCCTCAAAGCCATGCGACACAAATGATTTAGCTTCAAATACTTGCGATATAACTGATATTGCTTCAAATGCAGGCGAAATAAACGAGTTAGCTTCAAATCTGTGCGAAACACATGATTTAGCTTCAAATCCATGCGAACCACATGATTTAGTTTCAAATCAACGTGAGGTAGAAGGCTTAGCTTCAAATCCATGCGAAACACATGATTTAGTTTCAAATCAATGCGAAGCAGAAGGCTTAGCTTCAAATCCATGCGAAACAAATGATTTAGTTTCACATACTTGCGATATAAATGATATAGCTTCAAATGCAGGCGAAACAAACGAGTTAGCTTCAAATCCAAGCGAAACACATGGTTTAGTTTCAAATCAATGCGAAGTAGGAGGCTTATCCTCAAAGCCATGCGACACAAATGATTTAGCTTCAAATACTTGCGATATAACTGATATTGCTTCAAATGCAGGCGAAATAAACGAGTTAGCTTCAAATCTGTGCGAAACACATGATTTAGCTTCAAATCCATGCGAACCACATGATTTAGTTTCAAATCAATGTGAAGTAGAAGGATTAGCTTCAAATCCATGCGAAACACATGATTTAGTTTCAAATCAATGCGAAGCAGAAGGCTTAGCTTCAAATCCATGCGAAACAAATGATTTAGTTTCACATACTTGCGATATAAATGATATAGCTTCAAATGCAGGCGAAACAAACGAGTTAGCTTCAAATCCAAGCGAAGCACGTGATTTACCTTCAAATTAATGCGAAGTAGAAGGCTTATCCTCAAAGCCATGCGACACAAATGATTTAGCTTCGAATACTTGCGATACAATTGATATAGCTTCAAATGCAGGCGAAACAAACGAGTTAGCTTCAAAGCCATGCGACACAAATGATTTAGCTTCAAATACTTGCGATATAACTGATATAGCTTCAAATGCAGGCGAAATAAACGAGTTAGCTTCAAATCTGTGCGAAACACATGATTTAGCTTCAAATCCATGCGAACCACATGATTTAGTTTCAAATCAATGTGATGTAGAAGGCTTAGCTTCAAATCCATGCGAAACACATGATTTAGTTTCAAATCAACGTGAAGTAGAAGGCTTAGCTTCAAATCCATGCGAAACACATGATTTAGTTTCAAATCAATGCGAAGCAGAAGGCTTAGCTTCAAATCCAAGCGAAACACATGATTTAGCTTAAGATTCATGCGAAACAGATTATTTAGCTTCACATACTTGCGATTAAATGATATAGCTTCAAATGCAGGCGAAACAAACGTGTTAGCTTCAAATCCAAGCGAAACACATGATTTAGTTACAAATCAATGCGAAATAGATGGCTTAACTTCAAATCCATGCGAAACAAGTGATTTAGCTTCAAATACTTGCGACGTAAATGATATAGCTTCAAATGCAGGCGAAACAAACCAGGTAGTTTCAATTCCATGCGAAACACATGATTTAGCTTCAAATCAATGCGAAGCACATGGTTTAGCTTCATATACTTGCGAAACAAGTGGTTTAGCTTCAGATATTTGTGATAAACATGATTTAGCTTCAACTGTATGCGAAACAAACGAATTAGTTTAAAATCCAAGCGAAACACACGATTTAGCTTCAAATCAGTGCGATGTAGAAGGCTTAGCTTCAAATCGATGCCATACGAATGATTTAGCTTCAAATACCTGCGATAGAAGTGATATAGCTTCAAATGCAGGCGAAACAAACGAGTTAGCTTCAAGTCTATGCGAAAGACATGATTTAGCTTCAAATTCATGCGAAACACGTGGTTTAGCTTCATATGCTTGCGAAACAAGTGGTTTAGCTTCAGATACTTGTTATAAACATGATTTAGCTTCAAATGCAGGCGAAAAAACGAGTTAGTTTAAAATCCATGCGGAACACATGATTTAGCTTCAAATCAATGCGAAGCACATGGTTTAGCTTCATATACTTGTGAAACAAGTGGATTAGCTTCAGATACTTGTGATAAACATGATTTAGCTTCAACTGCATGCGAAACAGACGAGTTAGTTTAAAATCCATGAGAAACACACGATTTAGCTTCAAATCAATGCGAAGTAGAAGGCTTAGCTTCAAATCGATGTCATACGAATGATTTAGCATCAAATACCTGCGATATAAGTGATATAGATTCAACTGCAGGCGAAACAAACGAGGTAGCTTCAAATCCATGCGAAACAAATGATATTTCTTCAAATACTTGCGAAACAAATGATTTAGCTTCAAATACTTGCGTTATAAATGATATAACATCAAATGCAGACAAAACAAACGAGTTAGCTTCAGATCCATGCGAAACACATGATTTAGCTTCAAATCCAAGCGAAACACATGGTTTAGCTTCATGTTCTTGCGAAACAAATGGTTTAGCTTCATATACTTGTGATAAACATGATTTAGCTTCAACCGCATGCGAAACAAACGAGTTAGCTTTAAAACCAAGCGAGACACATGATTTAGCTTCAAATCAATGCGAAGTAGAAGGCTTAGCTTCAAATCGATGTCATACGAATGATTTTGTTCAAATACCTGGGATAGAAGTGACATAGCTTCAAATGCAGGCGAAACAAACGAGTTAGCTTTAAGTCTATGCGAAACACATGATTTAGCTTCAAATTCATGCGAAACGCGTGGTTTAGCTTCATATTCTTGCGAAACAAATGGTTTAGATTCAGATACTTGTGATAAACATGATTTAGCTTCAAATGCAGGCGAAACAAACGAGTTAGTTTCAAATCCATGCCGAACACATGATTTAGCTTCAAATCCGATCGAAACACATGGTTTAGCTTCATATTCTTGCGAAACAAATGGTTTAGCTTCATATACTTGTGATAAACATGATTTAGCTTCAACCGCATGCGAAACAAACGAGTTAGCTTTAAAACCAAGCGAGACACATGATTTAGCTTCAAATCAATGCGAAGTAGAAGGCTTAGCTTCAAATCGATGCCATACGAATGATTTTGTTCAAATACCTGGGATAGAAGTGACATAGCTTCAAATGCAGGCGAAACAAACGAGTTAGCTTTAAGTCTATGCGAAACACATGATTTAGCTTCAAATCCAAGCGAAACACATGGTTTAGCTTCATGTTCTTGCGAAACAAATGGTTTAGCTTCATATACTTGTGATAAACATGATTTAGCTTCAACCGCATGCGAAACAAACGAGTTAGCTTTAAAACCAAGCGAAACACATGATTTAGCTTCAAATCAATGCGAAGTAGATGGCTTAGCTTCTTATCCATGCGAAACAAATGACTTAGCTTCAAATACTTGCAAATATACGTGATACAGCTTCAAATGCATGCGAAACAAACGAGTTAGCATCAAATCCATGCGAAACACATGATTTAGCTAAAAATCAATGCGAAGTAGAAGGCGTAGCTTCAAATCCATGCGGAACAAATGATTTAGCTTCAAATACTTGCGATATAAGTCATATAGATTCAACTGCAGGCGAAACGAACGAGGTAGCTTCAAATACATGCGAAACAAATGATTTTTCTTCAAATACTTGCGATACAAGTGAACTAGCTTCAAATGCAGGCGAAACAAACCAGGTAGCTTCAATTCCATGCGAAACAAATGATTTAGCTTAAATTTCTTGCGAAACAAATGATTTAGCTTCAAATACTTGCGATATAAATGATATAACATCAAATGCAGATCCATGCGGAACACAAGATTTAGCTTCAAATCAATGCGAAACACATGGTTTAGCTTCATATACTTGCGAAACAAGTGGTTCAGCTTCAGATACTTGTGATAAACATGATTTAGCCTCAACTGCATGCGAAACAATCGCGTTAGCTTTAAATCAATGCGCATTTGATGTCAGCTTCAAATTCGTGCGAAACAAATGATTTATCTTCAGATACTGTCGATGTAAGTGATATAGCATCAAATGCGGGCAAAACAAACGAGTTATCTTCAAATCCATGCGAAACACATTATTTAGGTTCAAAACGGAAGATTTAGATTCAAATACTTGCGAAAAAAATGATATAGCTTCAGATGTAGGCTAAACAAACGAGTTGGCTTCAAATCCATGCGGAACACATGATCTAGCTTCAAATCAATGCGAAGTAGAATGCGTTGCTTCAAATCCATGCGAAACAAATGATTTAGCTTCACATACTTGCGAAATAAATGATATAGCTTCAGATGTAGGCAAAACAAACGAGTTAGCTTCAAATCCATGCGGAACACATGATCTAGATTCAAATCAATGCGAAGTAGAAGGCGTAGCTTCAAATACATGCGACACAAATGATTTAGCTTCAAATACTTGCGATATAGTTGATAAAGCTTCAAATGCAGGCGAAACAAACGAGTTAGCTTCAAATCCAAGAGAAACACACGATTTAGCTTCAAATCAATGCGAAGTAGAAGGCTTAGCTTCAAATCGATGCGATACGAATGAGTTAGCTACAAATATCTGCGATAGATGTGATATAGCTTCAAATGCAGGCGAAACAAACGAGTTAGCTTCAAGTCTATGCGAAATACATGATTTAGCTTCAAATTCATGCGAATCACATGGTTTAGCTTCATATTCTTGCGAAACAAATGGTTTAGCTTCATATACTTGTGATAAACATGATTTAGCTTCAACCGCATGCGAAACAAACGAGTTAGCATTAAAACCAAGCGAGACACGTGATTTAGCTTCAAATTAATGCGAAGTAGATGGCTTAACTTCATATCCATGCGAAACAAATGACTTAGCTTCAAATACTTGCGAATATAAGTGATACAGCTTCAAATGCATGCGAGAGAAACGAGTTAGCATCAAATCCATGCGAAACACATGATTTAGCTAAAAATAATTGCGAAGTAGAAGGTCTAGCTTCAAATCCATGCGGAACAAATGATTTAGCTTCAAATACTTGCGATACAACTGAACTAGCTTCAAATGTAGGCGAAACAAACCAGGTAGCTTCAATTCCATGCGAAACACATGATTTAGCTTAAATTTCTTGCGAAACAAATGATTTAGCTTCAAATACTTGCGATATAAATGATATAAAATCAAATGCAGGCAAAACAAACGAGTTAGCTTCAAATCCATGCGGAACACATGATCTAGCTTCAAATCAATGCGAAGTAGAAGGCGTAGCTTCAAATACATGCGTCACAAATGATTTAGCTTCAATTACTTGTGATATAGATGATAAAGCTTCAAATGCAGGCGAAACAAACGAGTTAGCTTCAAATCCAAGAGAAACACACGATTTAGCTTTAAATCAATGCGAAGTAGAAGGCTTAGCTTCAAATCGATGCGATACTTATGTGTTAGCTTCGGATACCTGCGATAGAAGTGATATAGCTTCAAATGCAGGCGAAACAAACGAGTTAGCTTCAAGTCTATGCGAAGCACATGATTTAACTTCAAATCAATGCGAAGTAGTAGGATAAGCTTCAAATGCATAGGAAACATATGATTTACCTTCAAATACTTGTGATATAAATAAAGTAGATTCAAATGCAGGCGAAAGAAATGAGTTATCTTGAGATCCATGCGAAACACATGATTTAGCTTCAAATCAATGCGAAGTAGAAGGCTTAGCTTCAAATCCAAGCGAAACACATGATTTAGCTCCAAATCAATGCGAAGTAGGAAGCTTAGCTTCTAATCTATGCGAATCAAAGGATTTAGCTTCAAATCAATGCGTAGTAGAAAGCTTAGCTTCGAATCCATGCGAAACGGATTATTTTGCTTTAAATCAATGCGAAGTAGTACACTTAGCTTCAAATCTATGCGGTACAAATGGTTTAGCTTCAAATACTTGTGAAATAAATCATTTAGCTTCAACTGCATGAGAAACAAACCAGTTAGCTTCATATCCATGCAAAACACATGATTTAGATTCCAATCAATGCGAAGTAGAAGACTTATCTTCAAATCCATGCGAAACGAAAGATTTAGCTTCAAATTCTTGCGAATATAAGTGATATAGCTTCAAATGCAGGCGAGAAAAACGAGTTAGCTTCAAATCCATGCGAAACAGGTGATTCAGCTTCAAATCAATGCGAAGTAGAACGCTTAGCTTCAAACCCGAGCGAATCAAATGGTTCAGCTTCGAATACTTGTGATATACATGATTCCGCTGCAACTGCATGCGAAACAAACGAGTTACCTTCAAATCCATGCGAAACACATGATTTAACTTCAAATCAATGCGAAGTAGAAGGCTTAGCTTCAAATCTAAACGAATCAAATGGTTTAGTTTCAAATAATTGTGATGTATATGATTTAGCTTCAACTGCAGGCGAAGCAAACGAGTTAGCTTCAAATCAATGCAAAACACATGATTTAGCTTCCAATCGATGCGAAGTAGAAGGCATAGCTTCAAATCCATGCGACACAAATGATTTAGCTTCAAATACCTGCGATATAAATGATATGGCCTCAAATGCAGGCCAAACAAACGAGTTAGCTTCAAATCCATGCGAAACACATGTTTTAGTTACAAATCAATGCGAAGTAGTAGGCATAGCTTCATATCCATGCGACACAAATGATTCAGATTCAAATACTTGCAATATAATTGATATAGCTTCAAACGCAGGCGAAACAAACGAGTTAGATTCAAATCCAAGCAAAACAGATGATTTAGTTTCAAATCAATGCGAAGTAGAAGGCTTAGCTTCAAATCCGTGCGACACAAATGATTTAGATTCAAATACGAGCGATAGAAGTGATATAGCTTCAATGCAGGCGAAACAAACGAGTTAGCTTCTAAGCCATGCGACACAATGATTTAGCTTCAAATACTTGCGATATAATTGATACAGCATCAAATGCAGGCGAAACAAACGAGTTAGCTTCAAATCCAAGCGAAACACATGATTTAGTGTCAAATCAATGCGAAGTAGAATCCTTAGCTTCAACTCCATGCGGTACAAATGATTTAGCTTCACAGACTTGCGATATAAGTGATATTGCTTCAAATAAGGGCGAAACAAACGAGTTAGCTTCAAATCTGTGCGAAACACATGATTTAGCTTCAAATTCATGCGAAACACATGGTTTAGCTTCATATTCTTGCGAAACAAATGGTTTAGACTCATATATTTGCGATATAAATGATATAGCTTCAAATGCATGCGAAACAAACGAGTTAGCTTCAAATCCAAGCGAAACACATGATTTAGTTCCAAATCAATGCGAAGTAGAAGGCTTAGCTTCAAATCCATGCGACACAAATGTTTTAGCTTCAAATACTTGCGATAGAAGTGATATAGCTTCAATGCAGGCGAAATAAACGAGTTAGCTTCAAATCTGTGCGAAACACATGATTTAGCTTCAAATCCATGCGAACCACATGATTTAGTTTCAAATCAATGTGAAGTAGAAGGCTTAGCTTCAAATCCATGCGAAACACATGATTTAGTTTCAAATCAATGCGAAGCAGAAGGCTTAGCTTCAAATCCATGCGAAACAAATGATTTAGTTTCACATACTTGCGATATAAATGATATAGCTTCAAATGCAGGCGAAACAAACGAGTTAGCTTCAAATCCAAGCGAAGCACGTGATTTACCTTCAAATTAATGCGAAGTAGAAGGCTTATCCTCAAAGCAATGCGACACAAATGATTTAGCTTCAAATACTTGCGATACAATTGATATAGCTTGAAATGCATGCGAAACAAACGAGTTAGCTTCAAATCCAAGCGAAACACATGATTTAGTTCCAAATCAATGCGAAGTAGAAGGTTTAGCTTCAAATCCAAGCGAAACACATGATTTTCATTCAAATTAATGCGAAGTAGAAGGCTTATTCTCAAAGCCATGCGACACAAATGATTTAGCTTCAAATACTTGCGATATAATTGATATAGCATCAAATGCAGGCGAAACAAATGAGTTAGCTTCAAATCTGTGCGAAACACATGATTTAGCTTCATATCAATGCGAAGTAGAAGGCTTAGCTTCAAAGCCATGCGACACAAATGGTTTAGCTTCAAATACTTGCGATACAATTGATATAGCTTCAAATGCATGCGAAACAAACGAGTTAGCTTCAAATCCAAGCGAAACACATGATTTAGTTCCAAATCAATGCGAAGTAGAAGGCTTAGCTTCAAATCCAAGCGAAACACATGATTTACCTTCAAATTAATGCGAAGTAGAAGGCTTATCCTCAAAGCCATGCGACACAAATGATTCAGCTTCAAATACTTGCGATATAATTGATTTAGCTTCAAATGCAGGCGAAACAAACGAGTTAGCTTCAAATCCAGGCGAAACACATGGTTTAGCTTCATATACTTCCGAAACAAATGGTTTAGCTTCATATACTTGAGATATAAATGATATAGCTTCAAATGCAGGCGAAACAGACGAGTTAGCTTCAAATCCCAGCGAAACACATGGTTTAGTTTCAAATCAATGCGAAGTAGAAGGCTTAGCTACACATACATGAGAAACAAATGATTTAGCTTCAAATACTTGCGATATAAACGATATACCTTCAAATGCAGGCAAAACAAACGAGTTAGATTCAAATCCATGCGGAACACATGATTTAGCTTCAAATCCAAGCGAAACACATAGTTTAGCTTCATATACTTGCGAAACAAGTGGCTCAGCTTCAGATACTTGTGATAAACATGATTTAATTTCAACTGCATGCGAACCAATCGCGTTAGCTTCAAATCCAAGCGAAATACATGATGTAGTTTCAAATTAATGCGAAGTAGGAGGCATAGCTTCAAATGAATGCGAAAGAAATGATTTAGCTTCAAATCCTTGCGATATAAATGATATACCTTCAAATGCAGGCAAAACAAACGAGTTATCTTCTAATCCAGGCGAAACTCATGATTTAGCTTCAAATCAATGCGCATTTGATGTCAGCTTCAAATTCATGCGAAAAAAACGATTTATCTTCAGATACTGGCGACGTAAGTGATATAGGATCAAATGCGGGCGAAAAGAACGAGTTATCTTCAAATCCATGCGAAACACATTATATAGGTTCAAAACGAAAGATTTAGCTTCAAATACTTGCGAATGTAAGTGATATAGCTCCAAATGCAGGCGAATCAAACGAGTTAGCCTCAAATCCATGAGCAACACATGATTCATCTTCAAATCAATGCGAAGTAGAAGGCTTAGCTTCAAAACGATGCGACATAAATGGTTTAGCTTCAAATATTTGTGATATACATGATTTAGCTGCAACTGTATGCGAAACAAACGAGTAAGATTCAACTCCAAGCGAAAAAATGATTTAGTCATAAATCACTGCGAAGTAGAAGGCTTGGCATCAAATCCAATCGAAACACATGATTTATGTTCAAATCAATGCGAAGCAGCAGGCTTAGCTTCAAATCCATGCGAAACACATGATTTAGCTTCATATCCATGAGAAACACATGGTTTAACTTCATATTCTATGGAAACAGATGGTTTAGCTTCAGATACTTGTAAAAACATGATTTAGCTTCAACTGCATGCGAAACAATCGCGTTAGCTTCAAATGCATTGGAAACGCATGATTTAGCTTCAAATCAATGCGAACTAGAAGGCGTAGCTTCAAATCCATGCGACACAAATGATTTAGCTTCGAATACATGCGATATAATTGATACAGCTTCAAATGCAGGCGAAACAAAACAGTTAGCTTCAAATCCAAGCGAAACACATGATTTAGTTTCAAATCAATGCGAAGTAGAAAGCGTCGCTCCAAATCTGTGCGAAACAAATGATTTAGCTTCAAATTCATGCGAAACAGATGATTTAACTTCAAATAGTTGCGATATAAATGATATAACTTCAAATGCAGGCAAAACAAACGAGTTAGCTTCAAATCCATGCGGAACACATGATTTAGCTTCAAATCAATGCGAAGTAGAAGGCTTAGATTCAAATCGATGCCATACGAATGATTTAGCTTCAAATACCTGCGATTAAATGATGTAGCTTCAAATGCAGGCGAAACAAACGAGTTAGCTTCAAATCCATACGAAACACATGATTTACCTTCAAATCAATGCGAAGTAGAATGCTTAGCTTCAAATCCATGCGACACAAATGATTTAGTTTCAAATACTTGCGATATAATTGATATAGCTTCAAATGCATGCGAAACAAACGAGTTAGCTCCCAATCCATGCGAAACACATGATTTAGCTTCAAATCAAAGCGAAACACATGATTTAGCTTCAAATAAACGCGATGTAGAAAGTTTGGCTTCATAAACCGTGCGAAACTAATGATTTCGCTTCAAATACTTGCGATATAAATGATATAGCTCCAAATGCAGGCAACACAAACGAGTCAGCTTCAAATATATGCGAAACACATGATTTAACTTCAAATTCATGCGAAACACATGGTTTAGCTTCATAATCTTGCGAAACAAATGGTTTAGCTTCAGATACTTTTGGTAAACGTGATTTAGCTTCAACTGCATGCGAAACAATCGCGTTAGCTTCAAATTCATGCGAAACACATGATTTAGCTTCAAATCAATGCGAAGTAGAAGTCTTAGCTACAAAGCCATGCGACACAAATGACTTAGCTTCAAATACTTGCGATATATTTGATATAGCTTCAAATGCAGGCGAAACAAACGCTTTAGCTTCAAATCCATGCGGAACACATGATTTAGCTCTAAATTCATGCAAAACAGATGGTTTATCTTCATATTCTTGCGAAACAAATGGTTTAGATTCAGATACTTGTGATAAACATGATTTAGCTTCAACTACATACGAACAAGCGAGATAGCTTCAAATTCATGCGGAACGCATGATTACGCTTTAAATTATTCCGATACAAATAAGTTCGCTTACAATTCATGCGAAATGTATGATTTAGCTTCAAGCGCATTCGAAACACATGATTTCGCTTGAACTTCATGCGGAACGCATTATTTAGCTTCAACCTATTCCAATACGCATGATTTTGCTCATAATTCATCCGAAATACATGATTTAGCTTCAAATTCATGCGAAACACTTGATTTAGCTTCAAATTCATGCGAAAAAACATGATTTAGCTTCACCTTCATGCGCAGTAGAAGATTTAGCTTCAAATCCGTGGCAGACAAACGATATAGCTTAATATTCTTGCGATTAAAGGTTTTAACTTCGAATGTGTGCGAAACAAACGAGTTAGCTCCAAATTCATGCGAAACACGTGATTTAGGTTCAAATCCACGCGAAACACATGATTTAGTTTCAAATCAATACGAAGTAGAAGGATTAGCTTCAAATCCATGCGACACAAATGATTTAGCTTCCAATACTTGTGATATACATGATATAGCTTCAAATGCAGGCGAAAGAAACGAGTTATCTTCAGATGCATGCGAAACACATGATTTAGGTTCACATCAATGCGAAGTAGAAGACTTAGGGTCATCCCCATACAAAACGAATGATTTAGCTTCAAATACTTGTGAAATACATGACTTAGCTTCAAATGCAAGCGAAACAAACGAGATAGCTTCAATTCCATGCGACACAAATGATTTAGCTTCAAAACTTGCAATATAAATGATATAGCTTCAACTGCATGCGAAACAAACGAGTTAGCTTCAAATCCAAGCGAAACACATGATTTAGTTTCAAATCAATGCGAAGTAGAAGTCTTAGCTTAAAATCTATTCGAAACAAATGATTTACCTTCAAATAGTTTTGATATAAATGAAATAGCTTCAAATGCAGGCGAAACAAACGAGTTAGCTTCAAATCCAAGCGAAACACATGATTTAGTTTCAAATCAATGCGAAGTAGAAGGCTTAGCTTCAAATCCATGCGACACAAATGATTTAGCTTCAAATACTTGCGGTATAAGTGATATATCATCAAATGCAGGAGAAACAAACGAGTTAGCTTCAAATCCATGCGAAACACTTGATTTAGCTTCAAATCCAAGCGAAACACATGATTTAGCTTCAAATAAACGCGATGTAGAAAGTTTGGCTTCAAAATCCGTGCGAAACGAATGATTTCGCATAAAAAACTTGCGATATAAATGATATAGCTCCAAATGCAGGCGACATAAACGAGTTAGCTTCAAATCTATGCGAAAAACATGATTTAACTTCAAATTCATGCGGAACACATGGTTTAGCTTCATAATCTTGCGAAACAAATGGTTTAGCTTCAGATACTTTTGGTAAACGTGATTTAGCTTCAACTGCATGCGAAACAATCGCGTTAGCTTCAAATTCATGCGAAACACATGATTTAGCTTCCAATCAATGCGAAGTAGAAGTCTTAGCTACAAAGCCATGCGACACAAATGACTTAGCTTCAAATACTTGCGATATATTTGATATAGCTTCAAATGCAGGCGAAACAAACGCTTTAGCTTCAAATCCATGCGATATAATTGATTTAGCTTCAAATGCAAGCGAAACAAACGAGATAGCTTCAATTCCATGCGACACAAATGATTTAGCTTCAAATACTTGCAATATAAATGATATAGCTTCAACTGCATGCGAAACAAACGAGTTAGCTTCAAATCCAAGCGAAACACATGATTTAGTTTCAAATCAATGCGAAGTAGAAGTCTTAGCTTAAAATCTATTCGAAACAAATGATTTACCTTCAAATAGTTTTGATATAAATGAAATAGCTTCAAATGCAGGCGAAACAAACGAGTTAGCTTCAAATCCAAGCGAAACACATGATTTAGTTTCAAATCAATGCGAAGTAGAAGGCTTAGCTTCAAATCCATGCGACACAAATGATTTAGCTTCAAATACTTGCGGTATAAGTGATATATCATCAAATGCAGGAGAAACAAACGAGTTAGCTTCAAATCCATGCGAAACACTTGATTTAGCTTCAAATCCAAGCGAAACACATGATTTAGCTTCAAATAAACGCGATGTAGAAAGTTTGGCTTCAAAATCCGTGCGAAACGAATGATTTCGCATAAAAAACTTGCGATATAAATGATATAGCTCCAAATGCAAGCGACATAAACGAGTTAGCTTCAAATCTATGCGAAAAACATGATTTAACTTCAAATTCATGCGAAACACATGGTTTAGCTTCATAATCTTGCGAAACAAATGGTTTAGCTTCAGATACTTTTGGTAAACGTGATTTAGCTTCAACTGCATGCGAAACAATCGTGTTAGCTTCAAATTCATGCGATACACATGATTTAGCTTCAAATCAATGCGAAGTAGAAGTCCTAGCTACAAAGCCATGCGACACAAATGACTTAGCTTCAAATACTTGCGATATATTTGATATAGCTTCAAATGCAGGCGAAACAAACGCTTTAGCTTCAAATCCATGCGGAACACATGATTTAGCTCTAAATTCATGCAAAACAGATGGTTTATATTCATATTCTTGCGAAACAAATGGTTTAGATTCAGATACTTGTGATAAACATGATTTAGCTTCAACTACATGCGAACAAGCGAGATAGCTTCAAATTCATGCGAAACGCATGATTACGCTTTAAATTATTCCGATACACATAAGTTCGCTTACAATTCATGCGAAATGTATGATTTAGCTTCAAGCGCATTCGAAACACATGATTTCGCTTGAACTTCATGCGGAACGCATTATTTAGCTTCAAACTATTCCAATACGCATGATTTTGCTCATAATTCATCCGAAATACATGATTTAGCTTCAAATGCAAGCGAAACAAACGAGATAGCTTCAATTCCATGCGACACAAATGATTTAGCTTCAAATACTTGCAATATAAATGATATAGCTTCAACTGCATGCGAAACAAACGAGTTAGCTTCAAATCCAAGCGAAACACATGATTTAGTTTCAAATCAATGCGAAGTAGAAGGCTTAGCTTCAAATCCATGCGACACAAATGATTTAGCTTCAAATTCTTGCGGTATAAGTGATATATCATCAATGCAGGAGAAACAAACGAGTTAGCTTCAAATCCATGCGAAACACTTGATTTAGCTTCAAATCAATGCGAAGTAGAAGTCTTAGCTTAAAATCTATTCGAAACAAATGATTTACCTTCAAATAGTTTTGATATAAATGAAATAGCTTCAAATGCATTCGAAACAAACGAGTTACCTTCAAATCCAAGGGAAACACATGATTTCAATTCAAATCAATGCGAAGTAAAAGGCTTAGCTTCAAACCCACGCGAAACAAATGGTTTACCTACAATCATTTGTGATATACATGATTTAGCTTCAACTGCATGCGAAACAAACGAGTTAGCATCAAATCAATACGAACACATGATTTAGCACCAAATCAATGCGAAGTAGAAGGCTTAGCTTCAAATCCATGCGGAACAAAAGGTTTAGCTTCAAATACTTGTGATATACATGATATAGCTTCAAATGCAGGCGAAAGAAACGAGTTATCTTCAGATGCATGCGAAACACATGATTTAGGTTCACATCAATGCGAAGTAGAAGACTTAGGGTCATCCCCATACAAAACGAATGATTTAGCTTCAAATACTTGTGAAATACATGAATTAGCTTCAACTGCATGCGAAACAAACGAGATAGCTTCAATTCCATGCGACACAAATGATTTAGCTTCAAATACTTGCAATATAAATGATATAGCTTCAACTGCATGCGAAACAAACGAGTTAGCTTCAAATCCAAGCGAAACACATGATTTAGTTTCAAATCAATGCGAAGTAAAAGTCTTAGCTTAAAATCTATTCGAAACAAATGATTTACCTTCAAATAGTTTTGATATAAATGAAATAGCTTCAAATGCAGGCGAAACAAACGTGTTAGCTTCAAATCCAAGCGAAACACATGATTTAGTTTCAAATCAATGCGAAGTAGAAGGCTTAGCTTCAAATCCATGCGACACAAATGATTTAGCTTCAAATACTTGCGGTATAAGTGATATATCATCAAATGCAGGAGAAACAAACGAGTTAGCTTCAAATCCATGCGAAACACTTGATTTAGCTTCAAATCCAAGCGAAACACATGATTTAGCTTCAAATAAACGCGATGAAGAAAGTTTGGCTTCAAAATCCGTGCGAAACGAATGATTTCGCATAAAAAACTTGCGATATAAATGATATAGCTCCAAATGCAAGCGACATAAACGAGTTAGCTTCAAATCTATGCGAAAAACATGATTTAACTTCAAATTCATGCGAAACACATGGTTTAGCTTCATAATCTTGCGAAACAAATGGTTTAGCTTCAGATACTTTTGGTAAACGTGATTTAGCTTCAACTGCATGCGAAACAATCGCCTTAGCTTCAAATTCATGCGAAACACATGATTTAGCTTCAAATCAATGCGAAGTAGAAGTCTTAGCTACAAAGCCATGCGACACAAATGACTTAGCTTCAAATACTTGCGATATATTTGATATAGCTTCAAATGCAGGCGAAACAAACTCTTTAGCTTCAAATCCATGCGGAACACATGATTTAGCTCTAAATTCATGCAAAACAGATGGTTTATCTTCATATTCTTGCGACACAAATGGTTTAGATTCAGATACTTGTGATAAACATGATTTAGCTTCAACTACATGCGAACAAGCGAGATAGCTTCAAATTCATGCGGAACGCATGATTACGCTTTAAATTATTCCGATACACATAAGTTCGCTTACAATTCATGCGAAATGTATGATTTAGCTTCAAGCGCATTCGAAACACATGATTTCGCTTGAACTTCATGCGGAACGCATTATTTAGCTTCAAACTATTCCAATACGCATGATTTTGCTCATAATTCATCCGAAATACATGATTTAGCTTCAAATTCATGCGAAACACTTGATTTAGCTTCAAATTCATGCGAAAAAACATGATTTAGCTTCAACTTCATGCGCAATAGAAGATTTAGCTTCAAATACGTGGCAGACAAACGATATAGCTTAATATTCTTGCGATTAAGGGTTTTAACTTCGAATGTGTGCGAAACAAAACGAGTTAGCTCCAAATTCATGCGAAACACGTGATTTAGGTTTAAATTCATGCGAAACACATGATTTAGCTTCAAATTCATGCGAAACAAACGAGTTAGCTAGAAATCCATTCGGAACACATGATTTTGCTTCAAATAAATGCGAAGTAACAGGCTCTAGCTTCTAGTCCAAGCGAAACGGATGATATAGCTTCAAATACTTGCGAATATAAGTGATATAGATTCAAATGGAGGCCAAACAAACGAGTTAGCTTCCAATCCATGCGAAAAACATGATTTAACTTCAAATCAATGCGAAGTTGTAGGATTAGCTTCAAATCCATTCGAAACAAATGATTTACCTTAAATAGTTGTGATATAAATGAAATAGCTTCAAATGCAGGCGAAAGAAACGAGTTATCTTCAGATGCATGCGAAACACATGATTTAGGTTCAAATCAATGCGAATAAGAGAAGACTTAGTTTCATCCCCATACAAAACGAATGATTTAGCTTCAAATACTTGCAAATATAAGGGACACAGCTTCAAATGCATGCGAAACAAACGAGTTACCTTCAAATCCAAGGGAAACACATGATTTAAATTCAAATCAATGCGAAGTAAAAGGCTTAGCTTCAAACCCATGCGAAACAAATGGTTTACCTACAATCATTTGTGATTACATGATTTAGCTTCAACTGCATGCGAAACAAACGAGTTAGCATCAAATCAATACGAAACACATGATTTAGCACCAAATCAATGCGAAGTAGAAGGCTTAGCTTCAAATCCATGCGGAACAAAAGGTTTAGCTTCAAATACTTGTGATATACATGATTTAGTTTCAACTCCATGCGAAACAAACGTGTTGGCTTCAAATCCAAGCCTTCCACACGAGTTAGCTTCAATTCAATGCAAAGTAGAAGGCTTAGGTTCAAATCCATGCGAATCAAATGGTTTAGTCTCAAATACTTGTGATATGCATGATATAGATTCAAATGCAGGCGAAACAAACAAGTTAGCTCCAAATCCATGCGATACACTTGATTTAGGTTCAAATCCATGCAAAACACATGATAAAGCTTCAAATCAATGCGATATAGAAGGTATAGCTTCAAATCCATGCGAAACACATGATTTAGCTGCAAATCAATGCGATGTAGAGGGTTTAGCATCAAATCCATGCGACACAAGTAATTTAGCCTCAGATACTTGCGATATCAGTCACATAGCTTCAAATGCAGACGAAACAAACGAGTTAGCTTCAAATCCAAGCGTAATACATGATTTAACATCAAATCAATACTATGTAGATGGTTTAGCTTCAAATCCATGCGACACAAATGATTTAGCTTCAAATACTTGCGATATAAATGATATAGCTTCGAAAGCAGGCGAAACAAACGAGTTAGCTTTTAATCCATGCCATTTCATGATTTAGTTCCAAATCAATGCGAACTTGATGTCGAAGTTTCAAATCCATGGGAAACAAAAGATTTAGCTTCAGATACTTGCGATATAAGTGATATAGCATCAAATGCAGGCGAAACAAACGAATTAGCTTCAAATCCAAGCGAAACACATGATTTAGTTTCAAATCAATACGAAGTAGAAGGATTAGCTTCAAATCCATGCGACACAAATGATTTAGCTTCCAATACTTGTGATATACATGATATAGCTTCAAATGCAGGCGAAAGAAACGAGTTATCTTCAGATGCATGCGAAACACATGATTTAGGTTCACATCAATGCGAAGTAGAAGACTTAGGGTCATCCCCATACAAAACGAATGATTTAGCTTCAAATACTTGTGAAATACATGACCTAGCTTCAACTGCATGCGAAACAAACGAGATAGCTTCAATTCCATGCGACACAAATGATTTAGCTTCAAATACTTGCAATATAAATGATATAGCTTCAACAGCATGCGAAACAAACGAGTTAGCTTCAAATCCAAGCGAAACACATGATTTAGTTTCAAATCAATGCGAAGTAGAAGTCTTAGCTTAAAATCTATTCGAAACAAATGATTTACCTTCAAATAGTTTTGATATAAATGAAATAGCTTCAAATGCAGGCGAAACAAACGAGTTAGCTTCAAATCCAAGCGAAACACATGATTTAGTTTCAAATCAATGCGAAGTAGAAGGCTTAGCTTCAAATCCATGCGACACAAATGATTTAACTTCAAATACTTGCGGTATAAGTGATATATCATCAAATGCAGGAGAAACAAACGAGTTAGCTTCAAATCCATGCGAAACACTTGATTTAGCTTCAAATCCAAGCGAAACACATGTTTTAGCTTCAAATAAACGCGATGTAGAAAGTTTGGCTTCAAAATCCGTGCGAAACGAATGATTTCGCATAAAAAACTTGCGATATAAATGATATAGCTCCAAATGCAGGCGACATAAACGAGTTAGCTTCAAATCTATGCGAAAAACATGATTTAACTTCAAATTCATGCGAAACACATGGTTTAGCTTCATAATCTTGCGAAACAAATGGTTTAGCTTCAGATACTTTTGGTAAACGTGATTTAGCTTCAACTGCATGCGAAACAATCGCGTTAGCTTCAAATTCATGCGAAACACATGATTTAGCTTCAAATCAATGCGAAGTAGAAGTCTTAGCTACAAAGCCATGCGACACAAATGACTTAGCTTCAAATACTTGCGATATATTTGATATAGCTTCAAATGCAGGCGAAACAAACGCTATAGCTTCAAATCCATGCGGAACACATGATTTAGCTCTAAATTCATGCAAAACAGATGGTTTATCTTCATATTCTTGCGACACAAATGGTTTAGATTCAGATACTTGTGGTAAACATGATTTAGCTTCAACTACATGCGAACAAGCGAGATAGCTTCAAATTCATGCGGAACGCATGATTACGCTTTAAATTATTCCGATACACATAAGTTCGCTTACAATTCATGCGAAATGTATGATTTAGCTTCAAGCGCATTCGAAACACATGATTTCGCTTGAACTTCATGCGGAACGCATTATTTAGCTTCAAACTATTCCAATACGCATGATTTTGCTCATAATTCATCCGAAATACATGATTTATCTTCAAATTCATGCGAAACACTTGATTTAGCTTCAAATTCATGCGAAAAAACATGATTTAGCTTCAACTTCATGCGCAATAGAAGATTTAGCTTCAAATACGTGGCAGACAAACGATATAGCTTAATATTCTTGCGATTAAGGGTTTTAACTTCGAATGTGTGCGAAACAAACGAGTTAGCTCCAAATTCATGCGAAACACGTGATTTAGGTTTAAATTCATGCGAAACACATGATTTAGCTTCAAATTCATGCGAAACAAACGAGTTAGCTAGAAATCCATTCGGAACACATGATTTTGCTTCAAATAAATGCGAAGTAACAGGCTCTAGCTTCAAGTCCAAGCGAAACGGATGATATAGCTTCAAATACTTGCGAATATAAGTGATATAGATTCAAATGGAGGCCAAACAAACGAGTTAGCTTCCAATCCATGCGAAACACATGATTTAACTTCAAATCAATGCGAAGTTGTAGGATTAGCTTCAAATCCATTCGAAACAAATGATTTACCTTAAATAGTTGTGATATAAATGAAATAGCTTCAAATGCAGGCGAAAGAAACGAGTTATCTTCAGATGCATGCGAAACACATGATTTAGGTACAAATCAATGCGAATAAGAGAAGACTTAGTTTCATCCCCATACAAAACGAATGATTTAGCTTCAAATACTTGCAAATATAAGGGACACAGCTTCAAATGCATGCGAAACAAACGAGTTACCTTCAAATCCAAGGGAAACACATGATTTAAATTCAAATCAATGCGAAGTAAAAGGCTTAGCTTCAAACCCATGCGAAACAAATGGTTTACCTACAATCATTTGTGATATACATGATTTAGCTTCAACTGCATGCGAAACAAACGAGTTAGCATCAAATCAATACGAAACACATGATTTAGCACCAAATCAATGCGAAGTAGAAGGCTTAGCTTCAAATCCATGCGGAACAAAAGGTTTAGCTTCAAATACTTGTGATATACATGATTTAGTTTCAACTCCATGCGAAACAAACGTGTTGGCTTCAAATCCAAGCCTTCCACACGAGTTAGCTTCAATTCAATGCAAAGTAGAAGGCTTAGGTTCAAATCCATGCGAATCAAATGGTTTAGTCTCAAATACTTGTGATATGCATGATATAGATTCAAATGCAGGCGAAACAAACAAGTTAGCTCCAAATCCATGCGATACACTTGATTTAGGTTCAAATCCATGCAAAACACATGATAAAGCTTCAAATCAATGCGATATAGAAGGTATAGCTTCAAATCCATGCGAAACACATGATTTAGCTGCAAATCAATGCGATGTAGAGGGTTTAGCATCAAATCCATGCGACACAAGTAATTTAGCCTCAGATACTTGCGATATCAGTCACATAGCTTCAAATGCAGACGAAACAAACGAGTTAGCTTCAAATCCAAGCGTAATACATGATTTAACATCAAATCAATACTATGTAGATGGTTTAGCTTCAAATCCATGCGACACAAATGATTTAGCTTCAAATACTTGCGATATAAATGATATAGCTTCGAAAGCAGACGAAACAAACGAGTTAGCTTTTAATCCATGCCATTTCATGATTTAGTTCCAAATCAATGCGAACTTGATGTCGAAGTTTCAAATCCATGGGAAACAAAAGATTTAGCTTCAGATACTTGCGATATAAGTGATATAGCATCAAATGCAGGCGAAACAAACGAATTAGCTTCAAATCCAAGCGAAACACATGATTTAGTTTCAAATCAATACGAAGTAGAAGGATTAGCTTCAAATCCATGCGACACAAATGATTTAACTTCCAATACTTGTGATATACATGATATAGCTTCAAATGCAGGCGAAAGAAACGAGTTATCTTCAGATGCATGCGAAACACATGATTTAGGTTCACATCAATGCGAAGTAGAAGACTTAGGGTCATCCCCATACAAAACGAATGATTTAGCTTCAAATACTTGTGAAATACATGACCTAGCTTCAACTGCATGCGAAACAAACGAGATAGCTTCAATTCCATGCGACACAAATGATTTAGCTTCAAATACTTGCAATATGAATGATATAGCTTCAACAGCATGCGAAACAAACGAGTTAGCTTCAAATCCAAGCGAAACACATGATTTAGTTTCAAATCAATGCGAAATAGAAGTCTTAGCTTAAAATCTATTCGAAACAAATGATTTACCTTCAAATAGTTTTGATATAAATGAAATAGCTTCAAATGCAGGCGAAACAAACGAGTTAGCTTCAAATCCAAGCGAAACACATGATTTAGCTTCAAATCAATGCGAAGTAGAAGTCTTAGCTACAAAGCCATGCGACACAAATGACTTAGCTTCAAATACTTGCGATATATTTGATATAGCTTCAAATGCAGGCGAAACAAACGCTTTAGCTTCAAATCCATGCGGAACACATGATTTAGCTCTAAATTCATGCAAAACAGATGGTTTATCTTCATATTCTTGCGACACAAATGGTTTAGATTCAGATACTTGTGATAAACATGATTTAGCTTCAACTACATGCGAACAAGCGAGATAGCTTCAAATTCATGCGGAACGCATGATTACGCTTTAAATTATTCCGATACACATAAGTTCGCTTACAATTCATGCGAAATGCATGATTTATCTTCAAGCGCATTCGAAACACATGATTTCGCTTGAACTTCATGCGGAACGCATTATTTAGCTTCAAACTATTCCAATACGCATGATTTTGCTCATAATTCATCCGAAATACATGATTTAGCTTCAAATTCATGCGAAACACTTGATTTAGCTTCAAATTCATGCGAAAAAACATGATTTAGCTTCAACTTCATGCGCAGTAGAAGATTTAGCTTCAAATCCGTGGCAGACAAACGATATAGCTTAATATTCTTGCGATTAAAGGTTTTAACTTCGAATGTGTGCGAAACAGACGAGTTAGCTGCAAATTCATGCGAAACACGTGATTTAGGTTTAAATTCATGCGAAACACATGATTTAGCTTCAAATTCATGCGAAACAAACGAGTTAGCTAGAAATCCATTCGGAACACATGATTTTGCTTCAAATAAATGCGAAGTAACAGGCTCTAGCTTCAAGTCCAAGCGAAACGGATGATTTAGCTTCAAATACTTGCGAATATAAGTGATATAGATTCAAATGGAGGCCAAACAAACGAGTTAGCTTCCAATCCATGCGAAACACATGATTTAACTTCAAATCAATGCGAAGTTGTAGGATTAGCTTCAAATCCATTCGAAACAAATGATTTACCTTAAATAGTTGTGATATAAATGAAATAGCTTCATATGCAGGCGAAACAAACGAGTTAGCTTCAAATCCAAGCGAAACACATGATTTAGTTTCAAATCAATGCGAAGTAGAAGGCTTAGCTTCGAATCCATGCGACACAAATGATTTAGCTTCAAATACTTGCGGTATAAGTGATATATCATCAAATGCAGGAGAAACAAACGAGTTAGCTTCAAATCCATGCGAAACACTTGATTTAGCTTCAAATCCAAGCGAAACACATGATTTAGCTTCAAATAAACGCGATGTAGAAAGTTTGGCTTCAAAATCCGTGCGAAACAAATGATTTCGCATAAAAAACTTGCGATATAAATGATATAGCTCCAAATGCAGGCGACATAAACGAGTTATCTTCAAATCTATGCGAAAAACATGATTTAACTTCAAATTCATGCGAAACAAATGGTTTAGCTTCAGATACTTTTGGTAAACGTGATTTAGCTTCAACTGCATGCGAAACAAACGAGTTTGCTACAAATCCATGCGAAACACATGATTTAGCTTCAACTCAATGCGAAGTAGAAGACTTAGCTACAAATCCATGCGAAACAACTGATTTGCATTCAAATACTTGCGAATATAAGTGATGTAGCTTCAAATGCAGACGAAACAATCGAGTTAGATTCAAATCCAAGCGACACACATTATTTAGCTTCAAATCAATGCGATGTAGAAGGTTTAGCATCAAATCCAAGCGAAACGCAAGATTTGGCTTCAAATCAATGCGATGTAGAAGGTTTAGCTTCAAATCCATGCGACACAAATGATTTAGCTTCTAATACTTGCAATATAAATGATGTAGCTTCAAATGCAGTCGGAACAAACGAGTTAGCTTCAAAATAAATGCAAATACACGTGATTTAGCTTCAAATCAATGCGAAGTAGAAGGCTTAGTTTCAAATCCATATGAAAAAATTGATTTAGGTTCAAATACTTGCGATATAAGTGATATAGCATCAAATGCAGGTGAAACGAACGAGTTGGCTTCAAATCCAAGCGAAACACATAATTAAGCTTCAGATCATTGCAATGTAGAAGGATTAGCTTCAAATCCATGCGAAACAAATGATTTGGCCTCAAACACTTGTATATAAGTGATATAGCGTCAAATGCAGACGAATCAAACGAGTTAGCTTCAAAATCCATACGATACACATTATATAGCTTCAAATCAATGCGATGTAGACGGCTTAGCTTCAAATCCATGCGGAACAAATAATTTAGCTTCAGATACTTGGGATATAAGTGATACAGCTTCAAATGCTGGGGAAACAAACAAGTTAGCTTCAAATCCATGCAAAACACATGAATAAGCATCAAATCAATGCGATGTAGACGGCTTAGCTTCAAATCCATGCGGAACAAATAATTTAGCTTCAGATAATTGCGTTATAAGTGATATGGCATCAAATGCAGGCTAAACAAACGAGTTAGCTTCAAATCCAAGCGAGACACGTGATATAGCTTCAAATCAATGCGAAGTAGAATGCGTATCTTCAAATCCATGCGAATCAAAGGGTTAATTTCAAATACTTGTGATATACATGATTTTGCTTGAACTGCATGCGAAACAAACGAGTTTGCTACAAATCCATGCGAAACACATGATGTAGCTTCAACTCAATGCGAAGTAGAAGGCTTAACTACAAATCCATGCGAAACAACTGATTTGCATTCAAATACTTGCGAATATAAGTGTTCTAGCTTCAACTGCATGCGAAAGAAAGGAGTTACCTTCAAATGCAAGCTACACACAAGATTTTGCAGCAAATCAATGCGATGTAGAAGGTTTAGATTCAAATCCATGGGATACACAAATTTAGCTTCAAATCAATGCGATGTAGAAGGTTTAGCTTCAAATCAAAGCGAAACACATGATTTAGCTTCAAATCAATGCGATATAGAAGCTTTAGCTTCAAATCAATGCGATTAAAATGATTTAGCTTCAAATACTTGTGATATACATGATATAGCTTTAACTGCATGCGAAACAAATGAGTTAGTTTCAAATCCAAGCGAAATACATGATTTAGATTCAAATCAATGTGATCTAGAAGGTTTGGCTTCAAATCCAAGCGACACAAACGATTTACCTTCAAATACTTGCGGTATAAATGAAACAGCTTTAAATGCAGGCGACACAAACGAGTTAGCTTCAAATCCATGCGAAACAGATGATTTAGCTTCAAATCCATGCGAAACAGATGATTTAGCGCCAAATCAATGCGAAGTAGAAGGCTTAGCTTCAAATCCATGCGAGTCAAATTGTTTAGCTTCAAATACTCGTGATATACATGATTTATCTTCAACTGCACGCCAAACAAACGAGTTAGCTTGAAATCCATGCGAAACACATGATTTTGCTTCAAATCAAAGCGAAGTAGTAGGTTTAGCATCAAATCCATGAGACACAAAAGTTTTAGCTTCAAATACTTGCGATATAAATGATATAGATTCAAATGCAGGCGAAACAAATGGGATAGCTTCAAATCCATACGAAACACATGATTTAGCTCCAAACTCATGCGAAACACATGGATTAGCTTCATATTCTTGCGAAAAAAATAGCTTTGCTTCAGATACTTGTGATAAACATGATTTAGACTCAACTGCATGCGAAACAATCGAGTTAGCTTCAAATCCAAGGGAAACAAATGATTCAGCTTCAAATCAAAGCGCAGTTGCAGGGTTAGCTTCAAATCAATGCGAAACAAATGGTTTAGCTACAAATACTTGCGCTATAAGTGATATAGCTTCAAATGCACGCGGAACAAACGACTTAGCTTCAAATCCAAGAGAAACACATTATTTAGATTCAAATCAATTCGATGTATAAGGTTTAGTTCCAAATCCGTGCGAGACAAATGATTTAGATTCCAATACTTGCGATATAATTGATATAGCTTCAAATGCAGGCGAAAAGAACGAGTTAGCTTCAAATCCAAGCGATGCACATGATTTAGCATCAAATCAATGCGAAGTATAAGGCGTAGCTTCAAATCCATGCGAAACAAATGGTTTAGCTACAAGAATTTGTGATATACATGATTGAGCTGCAACTACATGCGGAACAAACGAGTTAGGTTCAAATCCAAGCGAAACATATGATTTAGCTTCAAATCAATGTGATGTAGAAGGTTTGGCTTCAAATCCAAGCGACACAAATGATTTGCCATCAAATACTTGCGGTATAAATGAAACAGCTTTAAATGCAGGCGACACAAACGAGTTAGCTTCAAATCCAAGCGAAACACATGATTTAACTTCAAATCAATGTGAAGTAGAAGGCTTAGCTTCTAATCCATGATAAACAAATGATTTAGCTTCAGATAATTGCGATATAAGTGATATAGCATCAAAAGCAGGCGCAACAAACGATTTAGCATCAAATACATGCAAAACAGATGATTTAGATTTAAATCAACACGGAGTAGAAGGCTTAGCTTCAAATACATAAGAAACAAATGATTTAACTTCAAAACAATGCGAAGTAGTAGGATTAGCTTCTAATCCATGGGACACAAATGTTTTAGCTTCAAATACTTGAGATATAAATGATATAGATTCAAATGCAGGCGAAACAAACGGGATAGCTTCAAATCCATACGAAACACATGATTTAGCTCCAAACTCATGCGAAACACATGGATTAGCTTCAAATCAATGTGAAGTAGAAGGCGTAGCTTCAAATCCATGCTAAACAAATGGTTTAGCTACAAGAATTTGTGATATACATGATTTAGCTTCAACTACATGCGGAACAAACGAGTTAGGTTCAAATCCAAGCGAAACATATGATTTAGCTTCAAATCAATGTGATGTAGAAGGTTTGACTTCAAATCCAAGCGACAGAAATGATTTACCATCAAATACTTCCGGTATAAAAGAAACAGCTTCAAATGCAGGCGAAACAAACGAGTGAGTTTTAAATCCATGCGAAACAGATGATTTAGTTTCCAATCCATGCGTAACAGATGATTCTGCTTCAAATCAATGCGAAGTAGAAGGCTTAGCTTCAAATCCATGCGAATCAAATTGTTTAGTTTCAAATACTCGTGATATACATGATTTGTCTTCAACTGCACGCGAAACAAACGAGTTAGCTTGAAATCCATGCGAAACACACGACTTTGCTTCAAATCAAAGCGATGTAGAAGGTTTAGCTTCAAATCCAAGCGATACAAATGATTTAGCTTCAAATACTTGCGATATAAATGATATAGCTTCAAATGCAGGTCGAACAAACGAGTTAGCTTCAAATCCATGCGAAACAGATGATTTAGCTTCAAATCCATGCGTAACAGATGATTTTGCTTCAAATCAATGCGAAGTAGGAGGCTTAGCTTCAAATCCATGCGAACCAAATTGTTTAGTTTCAAATACTCGTGATATACATGATTTAACTTCAACTGCATGCGAAACAAACGTGTTAGCTTCAAATCCAAGCGAAACACATGAATTAGCTTCAAATAAATGCGAAGTAGAAAGCTTAGATTCATATCCATGCGAAACAACTGATTTGGCTTCAAATACTTACGAATATAAGTGATATATCTTCAAATGGAGACGAAACAAACGAGTTAGCCTCAACTCCATACGAAACATAAAATTTAGCTTCAATTCTATGCGAAGTAGAAGGCTCAGATTCAAATCCGAGCGAAACACATGATTTAGCTTCAAATCACTGAGAAGTGGAAAGCTTAGCTTCAAATCTATGCGAATCAATTGATTTAGACTCAAATACTTGTGATATGCATGATATAGCTTCAAATGCAGGCGAAACAAACGAGTTAGCTTCAAATCCATGCGAAACACATGATTTAGCTTCAAATCATTGCGAAGTAGAAGGCTTAGCTTCAAATCCATGCGAAACAAATGATTTAGCTTCACATACTTGCGATATAAATGATATAGCTTCAAATGCAGGCGAAACAAACGAGTTAGCTTCAAATCGATGCGAAACACATCTTGTAGCTTCAAACCAATGCGAAGTATAAGGCTTAGCTTCAAATCCATGCGAGTCAAATTGTTTAGCTTCAAATACTCGTGATATACATGATTTATCTTCAACTGCACGCCAAACAAACGAGTTAGCTTGAAATCCATGCGAAACACATGATTTTGCTTCAAATCAAAGCGAAGTAGTAGGTTTAGCATCAAATCCATGAGACACAAAAGTTTTAGCTTCAAATACTTGCGATATAAATGATATAGATTCAAATGCAGGCGAAACAAATGGGATAGCTTCAAATCCATACGAAACACATGATTTAGCTCCAAACTCATGCGAAACACATGGATTAGTTTCATATTCTTGCGAAAAAAATAGCTTTGCTTCAGATACTTGTGATAAACATGATTTAGACTCAACTGCATGCGAAACAATCGAGTTAGCTTCAAATCCAAGGGAAACAAATGATTCAGCTTCAAATCAAAGCGCAGTTGCAGGGTTAGCTTCAAATCAATGCGAAACAAATGGTTTAGCTACAAATACTTGCGCTATAAGTGATATAGCTTCAAATGCACGCGGAACAAACGACTTAGCTTCAAATCCAAGAGAAACACATTATTTAGATTCAAATCAATTCGATGTATAAGGTTTAGTTCCAAATCCGTGCGAGACAAATGATTTAGATTCCAATACTTGCGATATAATTGATATAGCTTCAAATGCAGGCGAAAAGAACGAGTTAGCTTCAAATCCAAGCGATGCACATGATTTAGCATCAAATCAATGCGAAGTATAAGGCGTAGCTTCAAATCCATGCGAAACAAATGGTTTAGCTACAAGAATTTGTGATATACATGATTGAGCTGCAACTACATGCCGAACAAACGAGTTAGGTTCAAATCCAAGCGAAACATATGATTTAGCTTCAAATCAATGTGATGTAGAAGGTTTGGCTTCAAATCCAAGCGACACAAATGATTTGCCATCAAATACTTGCGGTATAAATGAAACAGCTTTAAATGCAGGCGACACAAACGAGTTAGCTTCAAATCCATGCGAAACAGATGATTTAGCTTCAAATCCATGCGAAACAGATGATTTAGCTTCAAATCAATGCGATGTAGAAGGTTTAGCTTCAAATCAAAGCGAAACACATGATTTAGCTTCAAATCAATGCGATATAGAAGCTTTAGCTTCAAATCAATGCGATTAAAATGATTTAGCTTCAAATACTTGTGATATACATGATATAGCTTTAACTGCATGCGAAACAAATGAGTTAGTTTCAAATCCAAGCGAAATACATGATTTAGATTCAAATCAATGTGATCTAGAAGGTTTGGCTTCAAATCCAAGCGACACAAATGATTTACCTTCAAATACTTGCGGTATAAATGAAACAGATTTAAATGCAGGCGACACAAACGAGTTAGCTTCAAATCCATGCGAAACAGATGATTTAGCTTCAAATCCATGCGAAACAGATGATTTAGCGCCAAATCAATGCGAAGTAGAAGGCGTAGCTTCAAATCCATGCGAAACAAATGGTTTAGCTACAAGAATTTGTGATATACATGATTGAGCTGCAACTGCATGCGAAACAAACGAGTTAGCTTCAAATCCATGCCAAGCACCTGATTTAGCTTCAAGTCAACGCGAAGTAGAAGGCTTAGCTACAAATCCATGCGAAACAACTGATTTGCCTTCAAAAACTAGCGAATATAAGTGATGTAGCTTCAAATGGAGGCGACTCAATCGAGTTAGCTTCAAATCCAAGCGAAACACATGATTTAACTTCAAATCAATGTGAAGTAGAAGGCTTAGCTTCTAATCCATGATAAACAAATGATTTAGCTTCAGATAATTGCGATATAAGTGATATAGCATCAAAAGCAGGCGCAACAAACGATTTAGCATCAAATACATGCAAAACAGATGATTTAGATTTAAATCAACGCGAAGTAGAAGGCTTAGCTTCAAATACATAAGAAACAAATGATTTAACTTCAAAACAATGCGAAGTAGTAGGATTAGCTTCTAATCCATGGGACACAAATGTTTTAGCTTCAAATACTTGAGATATAAATGATATAGATTCAAATGCAGGCGAAACAAACGGGATAGCTTCAAATCCATACGAAACACATGATTTAGCTCCAAACTCATGCGAAACACATGGATTAGCTTCAAATCAATGTGAAGTAGAAGGCGTAGCTTCAAATCCATGCTAAACAAATGGTTTAGCTACAAGAATTTGTGATATACATGATTTAGCTTCAACTACATGCGGAACAAACGAGTTAGGTTCAAATCCAAGCGAAACATATGATTTAGCTTCAAATCAATGTGATGTAGAAGGTTTGGCTTCAAATCCAAGCGACAGAAATGATTTACCATCAAATACTTCCGGTATAAAAGAAACAGCTTCAAATGCAGGCGAAACAAACGAGTGAGTTTTAAATCCATGCGAAACAGATGATTTAGTTTCCAATCCATGCGTAACAGATGATTCTGCTTCAAATCAATGCGAAGTAGAAGGCTTAGCTTCAAATCCATGCGAATCAAATTGTTTAGTTTCAAATACTCGTGATATACATGATTTGTCTTCAACTGCACGCGAAACAAACGAGTTAGCTTGAAATCCATGCGAAACACACGACTTTGCTTCAAATCAAAGCGATGTAGAAGGTTTAGCTTCAAATCCAAGCGATACAAATGATTTAGCTTCAAATACTTGCGATATAAATGATATAGCTTCAAATGCAGGTCGAACAAACGAGTTAGCTTCAAATCCATGCGAAACAGATGATTTAGCTTCAAATCCATGCGTAACAGATGATTTTGCTTCAAATCAATGCGAAGTAGGAGGCTTAGCTTCAAATCCATGCGAACCAAATTGTTTAGTTTCAAATACTCGTGATATACATGATTTAACTTCAACTGCATGCGAAACAACTGATTTGGCTTCAAATACTTACGAATATAAGTGATATATCTTCAAATGGAGACGAAACAAACGAGTTAGCCTCAACTCCATACGAAACATAAAATTTAGCTTCAATTCTATGCGAAGTAGAAGGCTCAGATTCAAATCCGAGCGAAACACATGATTTAGCTTCAAATCACTGAGAAGTAGAAAGCTTAGCTTCAAATCTATGCGAATCAATTGATTTAGACTCAAATACTTGTGATATGCATGATATAGCTTCAAATGCAGGCGAAACAAACGAGTTAGCTTCAAATCCATGCGAAACACATGATTTAGCTTCAAATCATTGCGAAGTAGAAGGCTTAGCTTCAAATCCATGCGAAACAAATGATTTAGCTTCACATACTTGCGATATAAATGATATAGCTTCAATTGCAGGCGAAACAAACGAGTTAGCTTCAAATCGATGCGAAACACATCTTGTAGCTTCAAACCAATGCGAAGTATAAGGCTTAGCTTCAAATACATGAGGAGCAAATGATTTAGCTTCACATAATTGCGATATAAATGATATAGAATCAAATGCAGGCGAAACAAACGGGTCAGCTTCAAATCGATGCGAAACACATCTTGTAGCTTCAAACCAATGCGAAGTATAAGGCTTAGCTTCAAATACATGAGAAACAAATGATATAGCTTCAGATAATTGCGATATAAGTGATATAGCATCAAAAGCTGGCGAGACAAACCAGTTAGCATCAAATAAATGCGAAACACATGATTTAACTTCAAATCAATGCGAAGTAGAAGGCTTAGCTTCAAATCAATGCGAAACAAATGGTTTAGATTCAGATACTTGTGATAAACATGATTTAGCTTCAAATGCTTGCGAAACAAATGAGTTAGCTTCAAATCAATTCGAAGTGCACGGCTTAGAATCAAATCCATGCGAAACAAATGGTTTAGCTACAAATAATTGTGATATACGTTATTTAGATTCAACTGCATGCGTGACAAACGAGTTAGCCTCAAATCCATGCGAAACACATGAATTAGCAGCCAATCAATGCGATGTAGAAGGTTTAGCATCAAATCCATGCGATGCACGAAATTTAGTTTCAAATCAATAAGATGTAGAAGGTTTAGCTTCAAATCCATGCAACACAAATGATGTAGCTTCAAAAACTTGCGATATACTTGATTTAGCTTCAACTGCATACGAAACAAACGAGTTAGCTTCAAATGCAAGCGAAACACATGATTTAGCTTCAAATCAATGCGAAGTAGAAAGCTTAGCTTCAAATCCATGCGAAACAAATGATTTAGTCTCAAATACTTGTGATATGCATGATTTAGATTCAAATGCAGGCGAAACAAACCAGTTAGCTTCAATTTCATGCGAAACACATCATTTAGCTTCAAATCAATTCGAAGTACACGGCTTAGAATCAAATCCATGCGAAACAAATGGTTTAGCTACAAATACTTGTGATACACGTTATTTAGATTCAACTGCATGCGTAACAAACGAGTTAGCTTCATATCCATGCGAAAGACATGAATTAGCAGCAAATCAATGCGATGTAGAAGGTTTAGCTTCAAATCCATCCGAAACCATTGATTTAGATTCAGATACTTGCGATATAAATGATATAGCTTCAAATGCAGGCGAAACAATCGAGTTAGCTTCAAATCCATGCGAAAGACATGATTTAGCATTAAATCCATGAGAAACACGTGGTTTAGCTTCATATTCTTGCGATACAAATGGTTTAGCTTCAGATTCTTGTGATAAACATGATTTAGCTTTAACTGCATGCGAAACAAACGAGTTAGCTTCAAATCCATGGGAAACACATGATTTAGTTTCAAATCAATGCGAAGTTGAAAGCTTAGCTTCAAATCCATGCTTAATATATGAGTTACCTTCAAATACTTGCGATATAAATGAAATAGCTTCAAATGCAGGCGAAACAAACGCGATAGCTTGAAATTCATGGAAACGCATGATTTAGTTTCAAATTCATGCGATACTCATGATTTAGTTTCAAATCAATGCGAAGTAGAAGGCTTAGCTTCAAATCCATGCGAAACAAATAATTTAGCTTCACATACTTGCGATATAAATGATGTAGCTTCAAATGAAGGCGAAACAAACGAGTTAGCTTCAAATCCATGCGAAACACATGATTTAGCTTCAAATCCATGAGAAACACATGGTTTAGCTTCAGATTCTTGCGAAACAAATGGTTTACCTTCGAATACTTGTGATATACACGATTTAGCTTTAACTGCATGCGAAACACATGATTTAGCTTCAAATCAATGCGAAGTAGAAAGCTTAGCTTCATATCCATGCGACACAACTGATTTGGCTTCAAATACTTACGAATATAAGTGATATATCTTCAAATGGAGACGAAAGAAACGAGTTAGCCTCAAATCCATGCAAAACATAAAATTTAGCTTCAAATCAATGCCAAGTAGAAGGCTTATTTTCAAATCCGATCGAAACACATGATTTAGCTGTAAATCACTGCGAAGTAGAAACCTTAACTTCAAATCCATGCGAATCAAAGATTTAGACTCAAATACTTGTGATATGCATGATATAGCTTCAAATGCAGGCGAAACAAACGAGTTAGCTTCAAATCCATGCGAAACACATGATTTATCTTCAAATCAATGCGAAGTAGAAGGCTAAGCTTCAAATCCATGCGGAACAAATGATTTAGATACAGATACTTGCGATATAAGTGATATAGCTTCAAATGCAGGAGAAACAAACGAGTTAGCATCAAATCCATGCGAAACACATGATCTAGCTTCAACTGCATGCGAAACAAACGAGTTAGCTTCAAACCAACCGAAACACTTGATTTAGCTTCAAATCAATGCGATGTAGATGGTTTAGCTTCAAATCGATTCGAAACACATGACTTAGCTACAAATCCATGAGAAACACATGGTTTAGCTTCATATTCTTGCGAAACAAGTGGTTCAGCTTCTGATATTTGTGATAAACATGATTTAGCTTCAACTGCATGCGAAACAATCGAGTTAGCTTCAAATCTATTCAGAACACATGATAAAGCTTCAAATGCATGCGAAACACATGATTTAGGTTCAAATTCATGGGAAACACGTGGTTAAGCATCAAATCCATGCGAAGTTGAAGGCTTAGCTTCAAATCAATACGAAACAAATGGTTTAGCTTCAATTACTTGCGATATAAGTGATATAGCTTCATATACAGACGAATGAAACGAAATAGCTTCAAATCCAAGGGAAACAAATGATGTAGCTGCAAATAAATGCGATGTGGAAGCTTTAGCTTCAAATCCATGCGATACACAAGATTTTGCAGCAAAGCAAAGCGATGTAGAAGGTTTAGCTACAAATCCATGGGATACACAAGATTTAGCTTCAAATCAATGCGATGTAGAAGGTTTAGCTTCAAATCAAAGCGAAACACATGATTTAGCTTCGAATCCATGCGATGTAGAAGGTTTAGCTTCAAATCCATGCGAAACAAATATTCAGCTGCAAACACTTTGGATATAAGTGATATAGCTTCAAATGCAGGCGATACAAACGAGTTAGCTTCAAATCCATGCGAAAGACATGATTTAGCATTAAATCCATGAGAAACACGTGGTTTAGCTTCATATTCTTGCGATACAAATGGTTTAGCTTCAGATACTTGTGACAGACATGATTTAGCTTCAACTGAATGCGAAAGAAACGAGTTACTTTCAAATCCATGCGAAACACATGTTGTAGCTTCAAATCAATGCGAAGTAGAAATCTTAGCTTCAAATCCATATGAAACAAATGATTCAGGTTCAAATACTTGCGATATAAGTGATATAGCTTCAAATGCAGGCGAAACAAGCGAGATAGCTTCAAAACCAAGTGAAACACATGATTTATCTTCAAATCAATGCGAAATAGATGGCTTAGCTTCAAATCCATGCGAAACAAATAATTTAGCTTCACATACTTGCGATATAAATGATGTAGCTTCAAATGAAGGCGAATCAAACGAGTTAGCTTCAAATCCATGCGAAACACATGATTTAGCTTCAAATCCATGAAAAACACATGGTTTAGCTTCAGATTCTTGCGAAACAAATGGTTTACCTTCGAATACTTGTGATATACACGATTTAGCTTTAACTGCATGCGAAACACATGATTTAGCTTCAAATCAATGCGAAGTAGAAAGCTTAGCTTCATATCCATGCGACACAACTGATTTGGCTTCAAATACTTACGAATATAAGTGATATATCTTCAAATGGAGACGAAAGAAACGAGTTAGCCTCAAATCCATGCAAAACATAAAATTTAGCTTCAAATCAATGCCAAGTAGAAGGCTTATTTTCAAATCCGATCGAAACACATGATTTAGCTGTAAATCACTGCGAAGTAGAAACCTTAACTTCAAATCCATGCGAATCAAAGATTTAGACTCAAATACTTGTGATATGCATGATATAGCTTCAAATGCAGGCGAAACAAACGAGTTAGCTTCAAATCCATGCGAAACACATGATTTAGCTTCTAATCCAAGCGAAACACATGGTTTAGCTTCATATTCTTGCGAAACAAATCGTTTAGCTTCAAATTCCTGTGATATACATGATTTAGCTACAACTGCATGCGAAACAAACGAGTCAGCTTCAAATCCATGCGAATCACATGATTTAGCTTCTAATCAATGCGAAGTAGGAGCCTTAGCTTCAAATCCATCCGAAACAAATGGTTTAGATTCAGATACTTGTGACAGACATGATTTAGCTTCAACCGAATGCGAAAGAAACGAGTTACTTTCAAATCCATGCGAAACACATGTTGTAGCTTCAAATCAATGCGAAGTAGAAATCTTAGCTTCAAATCCATATGAAACAAATGATTCAGGTTCAAATACTTGCGATATAAGTGATATAGCTTCAAATGCAGGCGAAACAAGCGAGATAGCTTCAAAACCAAGTGAAACACATGATTTATCTTCAAATCAATGCGAAATAGATGGCTTAGCTTCAAATCCATGCAAAACACATGATTTAGCTTCAAATTCATGCGAAAGAAATGATTGAGCATCAGATACTTGCTATGTAAATGATATATCATCAAATGCGCAGGAATCAAACGAGTTAGCTTCAAAATCCATGCGATACACATGATTTAGCTTCGGGTACTTGCGATATAAGTGAAATAGCTTCAAATGCAGACGAAACAAACGAGTTAGCTTCAAATCAAAACGAAACACATGATGTAGCTTCGAATCAATGCGATGTAGAAGGTTTAGCTTCAAATCCATGCGAAACAAATAATTTAGCTGCAAACACTTTGGACATAAGTGATATAGCTTCAAATGCAGGCGATACAAACGAGTTAGCTTCAAATCCAAGCGAAACACATGATTTTGCTTCAAATCAGTGCGAAGTAGAAGGCTTAGCTTCAAATCCATGCGAAACAAATGATTTAACTACAGATACTTGCGATATAAATGAAATAGCTTCAACTGCAGGCAAAACACCCGAGTTAGCATCAAATCCATGCGAAACACATAATTTAGCTACAAATCAATGCGAATTAAAAGGCTTAGCTTCAAATCCATGCGAAAGCCATGATTTCGCTTCAAATCCATGCGAAACAAATGATGTAGCATCAGATACTTGCGATATAAGTGATATAGCTTCAAATGCAGATGAAACAAACGAGTTCGCTTCAATTCCATGCGAAACAAATGATTTAGCTTCAGATACTAGCAATATAAGTGATATAGCTTCATGTGCAGACGAAACAAACGAGTTAGCTTCATATCCAAGCAAAACACATTATTTAGATTTAAATCAATGCGATGTAGCAGGATTAGCTTCAAATCCATGGGACACACAAGATTTAGCTTCAAATCAATGCGATGTAGAAGGTTTAGTTTCAAATCAAAGCGAAACACATGATTTAGCTTCAAATCAATGCGATGTAGATGGCATAGCTTCAAATCCAAGCGAAACACATGATTTAGTTTCAAATCAAAGCGAAGTAGAAGGCTTAGCTTCAAATCAATGCGAAACACATAATTTAGCTACGAATCAATGCGAAGTAAAAGGCTTAGCTTGAAATCCATGCGAAAGCCATGAATTAGCTTCAAATCCATGCGTATCACATGTTTTAGCTTCAAATCAATGCGAAGCAGAAGTGTTAGCATCAAATCCATGCGACACAAATGATTTTGCTTCAAATACTTGCGATAGACGTGATATAGCTTCAAATGCAGGCGAAACAAACGAGTTAGCTTCAAAGCCATACTACACAAATGATTTAGCTTCAAATACTTGCGATATAATTGATATAGCTCCAAATGCAGGCGAAACAAACGAGTTAGCTTCAAATCCAAGCGAAACATATGATTTAGCAGCAAATCAAAGCGATGTAGAAGGCTTAGCTTGAAATCAATGCGAAACACATGATTTAGCTTCAAATCCATCGAGAAACAAATGATTTAGCTTCATAATCCTGAGAAACAAATGGCTTAGCTTCAGATACTTGTGATAAACATGATTTACCTTCAACTGCATGCGAAACATCGAGTTATCTTCAAATCCATGCGAAACACATGATTTAGCTTCAAATTAATGCGAAGTAGAAGGCGTAGCTTCAAATCCACGCGACACCAATGATTTAGCTTCAAATACTTGCGATATAATTGATAAAGCTTCAAATGCAGGCGAAACAAACGAATTAGCTTCAAATACATGCGAAACAACTGATTTGGATTCAAATACTTGCGAATATGAACGATGAAGCTTCAAATGGAGACGAAACAAACGAGCTAGCATCAAATCCATGCGAAACACATGATTTAGCTTCAAATCAATGCGAAGTAGAAGGCGAAGCTTCAAATCTATGCGGAACAAATGATTTAGCTTCAAATACTTGCGATATAAGTGTTATAGATTCAACTGCAGGCGAAACAAACGAGATAGCTTCAAATCCATGCGAAACAAATGATTTTTCTTCCAATACTTGCGATACAAGTGAAGTAGCTTCAAATGCAGGCGAAACAAACCAGGTAGCTTCAATTCCATGCGAAACACGTGATTTAGCTTATAATTCATGCGAAACAATTGATTTAGCTTCAAATACTTGCGATATAAATGATATACCTTCAAATGCAGGCAAAACAAACGAGTTAGCTTCAAATCCATGCGGAACACATGATTTAGGTTCAAATGAATGCGAAGCACATGGTTTAGCTTCATATTCGTGCGAAACAAGTGGTTTAGCTTCAGATACTTGTGATGAACATGATTTAGCTTCAAATGCAGGCGAAACAAACGAATTAGCTTCAAATCCATGCGAAACAACTGATTTGGCTTCAAATACTTGCGAATATAAACGATGTAGCTTCAAATGGAGGCGAAACAAACGAGTTATCTTCAAATCCGTGCGAAACACATGATTTATCTTCAAATCAATGCGATGTAGAAAGTTTACCTTCATATCCAAGCGAAACACATGATTTAGCTTCAAATCTATGCGATGTAGAAGGTTTAGCTTCAAACCAATGCGATATGGAAGGTCTAGCTCCAAATCCATGTTACACAAATGACTTAGCATCGGATACATGCGATATTTGTGAATTGGCTTCTAATGCAGACGAAACAAACGAGTTTGCTTCATATCCAAGCGAAACACATGATTTAGCTTCAAATCAAAGCGATGTAGAAATATTTAGCTTCAAATCCATGCGGAACAAGTGATTTAGATTCAAATCAATGCGATGTAGAAGGCGTAGCTTCAAATACATGCGACACAAATGATTTAGCTTCAAATTCTTGCGATAAAATTGATAAAGCTTCTAATGCAGACGAAAGAAAAGAGTTAGCTTCATATTCAAGCGAAACACATGATTTAGCTTCAAATCATTGCGATGTAGAAGATTTAGCTTCAAATCCAAGCAAAACGCATGATTTAGATTCAAATCAATGCGATGTAGAAGGTTCAACTTCAAATACATGCGACACAAATGATTTGGGTTCAGATACTTGCGATATAAGTGGTATAGCTCCAAATGCAGGAGAAACAAACGAGTTAGCTACGAATCCATGCGAAACAAATGATTTAGCTTCAAATCAATGCGATGTAGAAGGTTTAGCTTCAAATCCAAGCGAAACACACGAGTTAGCTGCAAATCAATGCGATGTAGAAGGTTTAGCTCCAAATCCATGCGGAACAAATGATTTAGCTTCAAATCCATGCGATGTAGAAGGTTTAGCATCAAATCCATGCGACACAAATGATTCAGTTTCAAATATTTGCGATATGAATGATATAGCTTTGAATACAAGCGAAACAAACGAGTTATCTTCTAATACATGGGATTTCAAGATTTAGATTCAAATCAAAGCGAACTGGATGTCCTAGATTCAAATCCATGCAAAACACATGATTAAGCTTCAAGACAATGCTATGTAGAATGTTTAGCTTCAAATCCATCCGACGCAATCAATTAAGCATCAAACACTTGAGGTATAAGTGATATAGATTCAAATGCACTCGAATCAAACGAGTTAGCTTCAATATCCGTGCGATACACATGATTTAGCTTCAAATCTATGCGAAACAAATGATTTAGCTACAAACACTTGGGATATAAGTGATATAGTTTCAAATGCAGGCGAAACTAACGAGTTAGCTTCATATCCAAGCGAAACACATGATTTAGCTTCAAATCCATGCGAAACACATGATTTAGCATCAAATCAATGCGATGTAGAAGGTTTAGCTTCAAATCCATGCGAAATAAATGATTTAGGTACAGTTACTTGCGATATAAGTGATATATCTTCACATGCAGGAGAAACAAACGAGTTAGATCTAAATCCATGCGAAACACATGATTTAGCTTCAAATCAGTGCGAAGTAGAAGGCGTAGCTCCAAATCCAGGCGGAACAAATGATTTAGCTTCAAATACTTGCGATATAAGTGATATAGATTCAACTGCAGGCGAAACAAACGAGATAGCTTCAAATCCATGCGAAACAAATGATTTTTCTTCAAATACTTGTGATACAAGTGAACTAGCTTCAAATGCAGGCGAAACAAACCAGGTAGCTTCAATTCCATGCGAAACACATGATTTAGCTTAAAATTCATGCCAAACAAATGATTTAGCTTCAAATACTTGCGATATAATTGATATAGCTTCAAATGCAGGCGAAACAATCGAGTTAGCTTCAAATCCATTCAGAACACATGATAAAGCTTCAAATGCATGCGAAACACATGATTTAGGTTCAAATTCATGGGAAACACGTGGTTAAGCATCAAATCCATGCGAAGTTGAAGGCTTAGCTTCAAATCAATACGAAACAAATGGTTTAGCTTCAATTACTTGCGATATAAGTGATATAGCTTCATATACAGACGAATGAAATGAAATAGCTTCAAATCCAAGGGAAACAAATGATGTAGCTGCAAATAAATGCGATGTGGAAGCTTTAGCTTCAAATCCATGCGATACACAAGATTTTGCAGCAAAGCAAAGCGATGTAGAAGGTTTAGCTACAAATCCATGGGATACACAAGATTTAGCTTCAAATCAATGCGATGTAGAAGGTTTAGCTTCAAATCAAAGCGAAACACATGATTTAGCTTCGAATCAATGCGATGTAGAAGGTTTAGCTTCAAATCCATGCGAAACAAATAATTCAGCTGCAAACACTTTGGATATAAGTGATATAGCTCCAAATGCAGGCGATACAAACGAGTTAGCTTCAAATCCATGCGAAAAACATGATTTAGCTTCAAATTGATTTGAAACACATGGATTAGCTTCCAATCTTTGTGATATACATGATTTAGGTTCAACTGCAGGCGAAACAAACGAGTTAGCTTCAAATACGTGCGAAACAAGTGATTTTTCTTCAATTACTTGCTATACAAGTGATATAGCTTCAAATGCAGGCGATTCAAACAAGTTAGCTTCAATTCCATGCGTAACGAATGATTTTTCTTCAAATACTTGCGATACAAGTGATATAGCTTCAAATGCAGGCCAAACAAACCAGTTAGATTCAATTCCATACGAAACGCATGATGTAGCTTAAAACTCATGCGAAACACATGGATTAGCTTTTATTCGTGCAAAACAAATGATTTAGCTCCAAATACCTATGGTATACATTATTTAGCTACAACTGCAAGCGAAACAAACGAGTTAGCTGCAAATCCATGCGAAACACATGATTAAGCTTCAAATCAACGTGAAGTAGAAGGCTTAGCTTCAAATGCATCCGAAACAAATCGTTTAGCTTCAAATTCCTGTGATATACATGAATTAGCTACAACTGCATGCGAAACAAACGAGTCAGCTTCAAATCCATGCGAATCACATGATTTAGCTTCTAATCAATGCGAAGTAGGAGCCTTAGCTTCAAATCCATCCGAAACAAATGGTTTAGATTCAGATACTTGTGACAGACATGATTTAGCTTCAACTGAATGCGAAAGAAACGAGTTACTTTCAAATCCATGCGAAACACATGTTGTAGCTTCAAATCAATGCGAAGTAGAAATCTTAGCTTCAAATCCATATGAAACAAATGATTCAGGTTCAAATACTTGCGATATAAGTGATATAGCTTCAAATGCAGGCGAAACAAGCGAGATAGCTTCAAAACCAAGTGAAACACATGATTTATCTTCAAATCAATGCGAAATAGATGGCTTAGCTTCAAATCCATGCGAAACAAATAATTTAGCTTCACATACTTGCGATATAAATGATGTAGCTTCAAATGAAGGCGAATCAAACGAGTTAGCTTCAAATCCATGCGAAACACATGATTTAGCTTCAAATCCATGAAAAACACATGGTTTAGCTTCAGATTCTTGCGAAACAAATGGTTTACCTTCGAATACTTGTGATATACACGATTTAGCTTTAACTGCATGCGAAACACATGATTTAGCTTCAAATCAATGCGAAGTAGAAAGCTTAGCTTCATATCCATGCGACACAACTGATTTGGCTTCAAATACTTACGAATATAAGTGATATATCTTCAAATGGAGACGAAAGAAACGAGTTAGCCTCAAATCCATGCAAAACATAAAATTTAGCTTCAAATCAATGCCAAGTAGAAGGCTGATTTTCAAATCCGACCGAAACACATGATTTAGCTGTAAATCACTGCGAAGTAGAAACCTTAACTTCAAATCCATGCGAATCAAAGATTTAGACTCAAATACTTGTGATATGCATGATATAGCTTCAAATGCAGGCGAAACAAACGAGTTAGCTTCAAATCCATGCGAAACACATGATTTATCTTCAAATCAATGCGAAGTAGAAGGCTAAGCTTCAAATCCATGCGGAACAAATGATTTAGATACAGATACTTGCGATATAAGTGATATAGCTTCAAATGCAGGAGAAACAAACGAGTTAGCATCAAATCCATGCGAAACACATGATCTAGCTTCAACTGCATGCGAAACAAACGAGTTAGCTTCAAACCAACCGAAGCACTTGATTTAGCTTCAAATCAATGCGATGTAGATGGTTTAGCTTCAAATCGATTCGAAACACATGACTTAGCTACAAATCCATGAGAAACACATGGTTTAGCTTCATATTCTTGCGAAACAAGTGGTTCAGCTTCTGATATTTGTGATAAACATGATTTAGCTTCAACTGCATGCGAAACAATCGAGTTAGCTTCAAATCCATTCAGAACACATGATAAAGCTTCAAATGCATGCGAAACACATGATTTAGGTTCAAATTCATGGGAAACACGTGGTTAAGCATCAAATCCAAGCGAAGTTGAAGGCTTAGCTTCAAATCAATACGAAACAAATGGTTTAGCTTCAATTACTTGCGATATAAGTGATATAGCTTCATATACAGACGAATGAAACGAAATAGCTTCAAATCCAAGGGAAACAAATGATGTAGCTGCAAATAAATGCGATGTGGAAGCTTTAGCTTCAAATCCATGCGATACACAAGATTTTGCAGCAAAGCAAAGCGATGTAGAAGGTTTAGCTACAAATCCATGGGATACACAAGATTTAGCTTCAAATCAATGCGATGTAGAAGGTTTAGCTTCAAATCAAAGCGAAACACATGATTTAGCTGCAAATCAATGCGATGTAGAGGGTTTAGCATCAAATCCATGCGACACAATTGATTTAGCCTCAGATACTTGCGATATCAGTCACATAGCTTCAAATGCAGACGAAACAAACGAGTTAGCTTCAAATCCAAGCGTAATACATGATTTAACATCAAATCAATACTATGTAGATGGTTTAGCTTCAAATCCATGCGACACTAATGATTTAGCTTCAAATACTTGCGATATAAATGATATAGCTTCGAAAGCAGGCGAAACAAACGAGTTAGCTTTTAATCCATGCCATTTCATGATTTAGTTCCAAATCAATGCGAACTTGATGTCGAAGTTTCATATCCATGGGAAACAAAAGATTTAGCTTCAGATACTTGCGATAAAAGTGATATAGCATCAAATGCAGGCGAAACAAACGAATTAGCTTCAAATCCAAGCGAAACACATGATTTAGTTTCAAATCAATACGAAGTAGAAGGATTAGCTTCAAATCCATGCGACACAAATGATTTAGCTTCCAATACTTGCGGTATAAGTGATATATCATCAAATGCAGGAGAAACAAACGAGTTAGCTTCAAATCCATGCGAAACACTTGATTTAGCTTCAAATCCAAGCGAAACACATGATTTAGCTTCAAATAAACGCGATGAAGAAAGTTTGGCTTCAAAATCCGTGCGACACGAATGATTTCGCATAAAAAACTTGCGATATAAATGATATAGCTCCAAATGCAAGCGACATAAACGAGTTAGCTTCAAATCTATGCGAAAAATATGATTTAACTTCAAATTCATGCGAAACACATGGTTTAGCTTCATAATCTTGCGAAACAAATGGTTTAGCTTCAGATACTTTTGGTAAACGTGATTTAGCTTCAACTGCATGCGAAACAATCGCGTTAGCTTCAAATTCATGCGAAACACATGATTTAGCTTCAAATCAATGCGAAGTAGAAGTCTTAGCTACAAAGCCATGCGACACAAATGACTTAGCTTCAAATACTTGCGATATATTTGATATAGCTTCAAATGCAGGCGAAACAAACGCTTTAGCTTCAAATCCATGCGGAACACATGATTTAGCTCTAAATTCATGCAAAACAGATGGTTTATCTTCATATTCTTGCGAAACAAATGGTTTAGATTCAGATACTTGTGATAAACATGATTTAGCTTCAACTACATGCGAACAAGCGAGATAGCTTCAAATTCATGCGGAACGCATGATTACGCTTTAAATTATTCCGATACACATAAGTTCGCTTACAATTCATGCGAAATGTATGATTTAGCTTCAAGCGCATTCGAAACACATGATTTCGCTTGAACTTCATGCGGAACGCATTATTTAGCTTCAAACTATTCCAATACGCATGATTTTGCTCATAATTCATCCGAAATACATGATTTAGCTTCAAATTCATGCGAAACACTTGATTTAGCTTCAAATTCATGCGAAAAAACATGATTTAGCTTCAACTTCATGCGCTATAGAAGATTTAGCTTCAAATACGTGGCAGACAAACGATATAGCTTAATATTCTTGCGATTAAGGGTTTTAACTTCGAATGTGTGCGAAACAAACGAGTTAGCTCCAAATTCATGCGAAACACGTGATTTAGGTTTAAATTCATGCGAAACACATGATTTAGCTTCAAATTCATGCGAAACAAACGAGTTAGCTAGAAATCCATTCGGAACACATGATTTTGCTTCAAATAAATGCGAAGTAACAGGCTCTAGCTTCAAGTCCAAGCGAAACGGATGATATAGCTTCAAATACTTGCGAATATAAGTGATATAGATTCAAATGGAGGCCAAACAATCGAGTTAGCTTCCAATCCATGCGAAACACATGATTTAACTTCAAATCAATGCGAAGTTGTAGGATTAGCTTCAAATCCATTCGAAACAAATGATTTACCTTAAATAGTTGTGATATAAATGAAATAGCTTCAAATGCAGGAGAAAGAAACGAGTTATCTTCAGATGCATGCGAAACACATGATTTAGGTTCGAATCAATGCGAATAAGAGAAGACTTAGTTTCATCCCCATACAAAACGAATGATTTAGCTTCAAATACTTGCAAATATAAGGGACACAGCTTCAAATGCATGCGAAACAAACGAGTTACCTTCAAATCCAAGGGAAACACATGATTTAAATTCAAATCAATGCGAAGTAAAAGGCTTAGCTTCAAACCCATGCGAAACAAATGGTTTACCTACAATCATTTGTGATATACATGATTTAGCTTCAACTGCATGCGAAACAAACGAGTTAGCATCAAATCAATACGAAACACATGATTTAGCACCAAATCAATGCGAAGTAGAAGGCTTAGCTTCAAATCCATGCGGAACGAAAGGTTTAGCTTCAAATACTTGTGATATACATGATTTAGTTTCAACTCCATGCGAAACAAACGTGTTGGCTTCAAATCCAAGCCTTCCACACGAGTTAGCTTCAATTCAATGCAAAGTAGAAGGCTTAGGTTCAAATCCATGCGAATCAAATGGTTTAGTCTCAAATACTTGTGATATGCATGATATAGATTCAAATGCAGGCGAAACAAACAAGTTAGCTCCAAATCCATGCGATACACTTGATTTAGGTTCAAATCCATGCAAAACACATGATAAAGCTTCAAATCAATGCGATATAGAAGGTATAGCTTCAAATCCATGCGAAACACATGATTTAAAATCAAATCAATACTATGTAGATGGTTTAGCTTCAAATCCATGCGACACAAATGATTTAGCTTCAAATACGCGCGATATAAATGATATAGCTTCGAAAGCAGGCGAAACAAACGCTTTAGCTTCAAATCCATGCGGAACACATGATTTAGCTCTAAATTCATGCAAAACAGATGGTTTATCTTCATATTCTTGCGAAACAAATGGTTTAGATTCAGATACTTGTGATAAACATGATTTAGCTTCAACTACGTGCGAACAAGCGAGATAGCTTCAAATTCATGCGGAACGCATGATTACGCTTTAAATTATTCCGATACACATAAGTTCGCTTACAATTCATGCGAAATGTATGATTTAGCTTCAAGCGCATTCGAAACACATGATTTCGCTTGAACTTCATGCGGAACGCATTATTTAGCTTCAAACTATTCCAATACGCATGATTTTGCTCATAATTCATCCGAAATACATGATTTAGCTTCAAATTCATGCGAAACACTTGATTTTGCTTCAAATTCATGCGAAAAAACATGATTTAGCTTCAACTTCATGCGCAGTAGAAGATTTAGCTTCAAATCCGTGGCAGACAAACGATATAGCTTAATATTCTTGCGATTAAAGGTTTTAACTTCGAATGTGTGCGAAACAGACGAGATAGCTGCAAATTCATGCGAAACACGTGATTTAGGTTTAAATTCATGCGAAACACATGATTTAGCTTCAAATTCATGCGAAACAAACGAGTTAGCTAGAAATCCATTCGGAACACATGATTTTGCTTCAAATAAATGCGAAGTAACAGGCTCTAGCTTCAAGTCCAAGCGAAAGGGATGATATAGCTTCAAATACTTGCGAATATAAGTGATATAGATTCAAATGGAGGCCAAACAAACGAGTTAGCTTCCAATCCATGCGAAACACATGATTTAACTTCAAATCAATGCGAAGTTGTAGGATTAGCTTCAAATCCATTCGAAACAAATGATTTACCTTAAATAGTTGTGATATAAATGAAATAGCTTCAAATGCAGGCGAAAGAAACGAGTTATCTTCAGATGCATGCGAAACACATGATTTAGGTTCAAATCAATGCGAATAAGAGAAGACTTAGTTTCATTCCCATACAAAACGAATGATTTAGCTTCAAATACTTGCAAATATAAGGGACACAGCTTCAAATGCATGCGAAGAAAACGAGTTACCTTCAAATCCAAGGGAAACACATGATTTAAATTCAAATCAATGCGAAGTAAAAGGCTTAGCTTCAAACCCATGCGAAACAAATGGTTTACCTACAATCATTTGTGATATACATGATTTAGCTTCAACTGCATGCGAAACAAACGAGTTAGCATCAAATCAATACGAAACACATGATTTAGCACCAAATCAATGCGAAGTAGAAGGCTTAGCTTCAAATTCATGCGGAACAAAAGGTTTAGCCTCAAATACTTGTGATATACATGATTTAGTTTCTACTCCATGCGAAACAAACGTGTTGGCTTCAAATCCAAGCGATCCACACGAGTTAGCTTCAATTCAATGCAAAGTAGAAGGCTTAGGTTCAAATCCATGCGAATCAAATGGTTTAGTCTCAAATACTTGTGATATGCATGATATAGATTCAAATGCAGGCGAAACAAACAAGTTAGCTCCAAATCCATGCGATACACTTGTTTTAGGTTCAAATCCATGCAAAACACATGATAAAGCTTCAAATCAATGCGATATAGAAGGTATAGCTTCAAATCCATGCGAAACACATGATTTAATATCAAATCAATACTATGTAGATGGTTTAGCTTCAAATCCATGCGACACAAATGATTTAGCTTCAAATACGCGCGATATAAATGATATAGCTTCGAAAGCAGGCGAAACAAACGAGTTAGCTTTTAATCCATGCCATTTCAATGCGAACTTGATGTCGAAGTTTCAAATCCATGGGAAACAAAAGATTTCGCTTCAGATACTAGCGATATAAGTGATATAGCTTCAAATGCAGGCGAAAGAAACGAGTTATCTTCAGATGCATGCGAAACACATGATTTAGGTTCACATCAATGCGAAGTAGAAGACTTAGGGTCATCCCCATACAAAACGAATGATTTAGCTTCAAATACGTGTGATTTACATGACTTAGCTTCAACTGCATGCGAAACAAACGAGATAGCTTCAATTCCATGCGACACAAATGATTTAGCTTCAAATACTTGCAATATAAATGATATAGCTTCAACTGCATGCGAAACTAACGAGTTAGCTTCAAATCCAAGCGAAACACATGATTTAGTTTCAAATCAATGCGAAGTAGAAGTCTTAGCTTAAAATCTATTCGAAACAAATGATTTACCTTCAAATAGTTTTGATATAAATGAAATAGCTTCAAATGCAGGCGAAACAAACGAGTTAGCTTCAAATCCATGCGAAACACTTGATTTAGCTTCAAATCCAAGCGAAACACATGATTTAGCTTCAAATAAATGCGATGTAGAAAGTTTGGCTTCAAAATCCGTGCGAAACAAATGATCTCGCATAAAAAACTTGCGATATAAATGATATAGCTCCAAATGCAGGCGACATAAACGAGTTATCTTCAAATCTATGCGAAAAACATGATTTAACTTCAAATTCATGCGAAACACATGGTTTAGCTTCATAATCTTGCGAAACAAATGGTTTAGCTTCAGATACTTTTGGTAAACGTGATTTAGCTTCAACTGCATGCGAAACAATCGCGTTAGCTTCAAATTCATGCGAAACACATGATTTAGCTTCAAATCAATGCGAAGTAGAAGTCTTAGCTACAAAGCCATGCGACACAAATGACTTAGCTTCAAATACTTGCGATATATTTGATATAGCTTCAAATGCAGGCGAAACAAACGCTTTAGCTTCAAATCCATGCGGAACACATGATTTAGCTCTAAATTCATGCAAAACAGATGGTTTATCTTCATATTCTTGCGAAACAAATGGTTTAGATTCAGATACTTGTGATAAACATGATTTAGCTTCAACTACATGCGAACAAGCGAGATAGCTTCAAATTCATGCGGAACGCATGATTACGCTTTAAATTATTCCGATACACATAAGTTCGCTTACAATTCATGCGAAATGCATGATTTATCTTCAAGCGCATTCGAAACACATGATTTCGCTTGAACTTCATGCGGAACGCATTATTTAGCTTCAAACTATTCCAATACGCATGATTTTGCTCATAATTCATCCGAAATACATGATTTAGCTTCAAATTCATGCGAAACACTTGATTTAGCTTCAAATTCATGCGAAAAACATGATTCAGCTTCAACTTCATGCGCAGTAGAAGATTTAGCTTCAAATCCATGGCAGACAAACGATATAGCTTAATATTCTTGCGATTAAAGGTTTTAACTTCGAATGTGTGCGAAACAGACGAGTTAGCTGCAAATTCATGCGAAACACGTGATTTAGGTTTAAATTCATGCGAAACACATGATTTAGCTTCAAATTCATGCAAAACAAACGAGTTAGCTAGAAATCCATTCGGAACACATGATTTTGCTTCAAATAAATGCGAAGTAACAGGCTCTAGCTTCAAGTCCAAGCGAAACGGATGATTTAGCTTCAAATACTTGCGAATATAAGTGATATAGATTCAAATGGAGGCCAAACAAACGAGTTAGCTTCCAATCCATGCGAAACACATGATTTAACTTCAAATCAATGCGAAGTTGTAGGATTAGCTTCAAATCCATTCGAAACAAATGATTTACCTTAAATAGTTGTGATATAAATGAAATAGCTTCAAATGCAGGCGAAACAAACGAGTTAGCTTCAAATCCAAGCGAAACACATGATTTAGTTTCAAATCAATGCGAAGTAGAAGGCTTAGCTTCAAATCCATGCGACACAAATGATTTAGCTTCAAATACTTGCGGTATAAGTGATATATCATCAAATGCAGGAGAAACAAACGAGTTAGCTTCAAATCCATGCGAAACACTTGATTTAGCTTCAAATCCAAGCGAAACACATGATTTAGCTTCAAATAAACGCGATGTAGAAAGTTTGGCTTCAAAATCCGTGCGAAACAAATGATTTCGCATAAAAAACTTGCGATATAAATGATATAGCTCCAAATGCAGGCGACATAAACGAGTTATCTTCAAATCTATGCGAAAAACATGATTTAACTTCAAATTCATGCGAAACACATGGTTTAGCTTCATAATCTTGCGAAACAAATGGTTTAGCTTCAGATACTTTTGGTAAACGTGATTTAGCTTCAACTGCATGCGAAACAAACGAGTTTGCTACAAATCCATGCGAAACACATGATTTAGCTTCAACTCAATGCGAAGTAGAAGACTTAGCTACAAATCCATGCGAAACAACTGATTTGCATTCAAATACTTGCGAATATAAGTGATGAAGCTTCAAATGCAGACGAAACAAACGAGTTAGATTCAAATCCAAGCGACACACATTATTTAGCTTCAAATCAATGCGATGTAGAAGGTTTAGCATCAAATCCAAGCGAAACGCAAGATTTGGCTTCAAATCAATGCGATGTAGAAGGTTTAGCTTCAAATCCATGCGACACAAATGATTTAGCTTCTAATACTTGCAATATAAATGATGTAGCTTCAAATGCAGTCGGAACAAACGAGTTAGCTTCAAAATAAATGCAAATACACGTGATTTAGCTTCAAATCAATGCGAAGTAGAAGGCTTAGTTTCAAATCCATATGAAAAAATTGATTTAGGTTCAAATACTTGCGATATAAGTGATATAGCATCAAATGCAGGTGAAACGAACGAGTTAGCTTCAAATCCAAGCGAAACAAATGTTTTACCTTCAAATACTTGCGGTATAAATGAAATAGCTTCAACTGCAGGCGAAACAAACGAGTTTGCTTTAAATCGATGCGACACAAATGAACTAGCTTCAAATGCTAGCGATATAAATGAAATGGCTTCAAATGCAGGCCAAACAAATGAGTTATCTACAAATCCATGCGAAACACATGATTTAGCTTCAAATCAATTGCGAAGTCGAAGGCTTAGATTCAAATCCAATCGAAACACATGACGTAGCTTCATATCAATGCGAAGTAGAAGGCTTAGCGTCAAATCCATGCGAATCAAATCGTTAAGCTTCAAATCCATGCGGAACACATGATGTAGCTTCAAATGCATGCGAAACAAACGAATTGGCTTCAAATCCAAGCGAAACACATAATTTCGCATCAAATCAATGTGATGTAGAAGGTTTAGCTACAAATCCGCGCGAAACATATGATTTAGCTTGAAATACTTGTGATACACATGATATATCTTCAAATCAATACGAAGTAGAAGGCTTGGCTTCAAATCCATGAGAAACTAATGATTTAGCTTCAGATACTGGCGATATATGTGATATGGCTTCATGTGCAGACGAAACAAACGAGTTAGCTTCATATCCAAGCGAAACACATGATTTAGCTTTAAATCAATATCATGTAGCAGGATTAGCTTCAAATCCATTCGACACTAATGATTTAGCTTCAAATACTTGCGATATAAGGATATAGGTTCAAATGCTGGCGAATCAAACGAGTTAGCTTCAAATCCACGCGGATCACATGATTTAGCTTCAAATCAAAGCGATGTAGAAGGTTTATCTTCAAATCCGAGCGAAGAAAATGATTTAGCTTCAAATACTTGCGATACAAGAGATATAGCATCAAGTGTAGGCGAAACAAACCAGATAGATTCAAATCCATGCGAATCACATGATTTAGCTTCTAATCAATGCGAAGTAGGAGCCTTAGCTTCAAATCCATCCGAAACAAATGGTTTAGATTCTGATACTTGTGACAGACATGATTTAGCTTCAACTGAATGCGAAAGAAACGAGTTACTTTCAAATCCATGCGAAACACATGTTGTAGCTTCAAATCAATGCGAAGTAGAAATCTTAGCTTCAAATCCATATGAAACAAATGATTCAGGTTCAAATACTTGCGATATAAGTGATATAGCTTCAAATGCAGGCGAAACAAGCGAGATAGCTTCAAAACCAAGTGAAACACATGATTTATCTTCAAATCAATGCGAAATAGATGGCTTAGCTTCAAATCCATGCAAAACACATGATTTAGCTTCAAATTCATGCGAAAGAAATGATTGAGCATCAGATACTTGCTATGTAAATGATATATCATCAAATGCGCAGGAATCAAACGAGTTAGCTTCAAAATCCATGCGATACACATGATTTAGCTTCGGGTACTTGCGATATAAGTGAAATAGCTTCAAATGCAGACGAAACAAACGAGTTAGCTTCAAATCAAAACGAAACACATGATGTAGCTTCGAATCAATGCGATGTAGAAGGTTTAGCTTCAAATCCATGCGAAACAAATAATTTAGCTGCAAACACTTTGGACATAAGTGATATAGCTTCAAATGCAGGCGATACAAACGAGTTAGCTTCAAATCCAAGCGAAACACATGATTTTGCTTCAAATCAGTGCGAAGTAGAAGGCTTAGCTTCAAATCCATGCGAAACAAATGATTTAACTACAGATACTTGCGATATAAATGAAATAGCTTCAACTGCAGGCAAAACACCCGAGTTAGCATCAAATCCATGCGAAACACATAATTTAGCTACAAATCAATGCGAATTAAAAGGCTTAGCTTCAAATCCATGCGAAAGCCATGATTTCGCTTCAAATCCATGCGAAACAAATGATGTAGCATCAGATACTTGCGATATAAGTGATATAGCTTCAAATGCAGATGAAACAAACGAGTTCGCTTCAATTCCATGCGAAACAAATGATTTAGCTTCAGATACTAGCAATATAAGTGATATAGCTTCATGTGCAGACGAAACAAACGAGTTAGCTTCATATCCAAGCAAAACACATTATTTAGATTTAAATCAATGCGATGTAGCAGGATTAGCTTCAAATCCATGGGACACACAAGATTTAGCTTCAAATCAATGCGATGTAGAAGGTTTAGTTTCAAATCAAAGCGAAACACATGATTTAGCTTCAAATCAATGCGATGTAGATGGCATAGCTTCAAATCCAAGCGAAACACATGATTTAGTTTCAAATCAAAGCGAAGTAGAAGGCTTAGCTTCAAATCAATGCGAAACACATAATTTAGCTACGAATCAATGCGAAGTAAAAGGCTTAGCTTGAAATCCATGCGAAAGCCATGAATTAGCTTCAAATCCATGCGTATCACATGTTTTAGCTTCAAATCAATGCGAAGCAGAAGTGTTAGCATCAAATCCATGCGACACAAATGATTTAGCTTCAAATACTTGCGATAGACGTGATATAGCTTCAAATGCAGGCGAAACAAACGAGTTAGCTTCAAAGCCATACTACACAAATGATTTAGCTTCAAATACTTGCGATATAATTGATATAGCTCCAAATGCAGGCGAAACAAACGAGTTAGCTTCAAATCCAAGCGAAACATATGATTTAGCAGCAAATCAAAGCGATGTAGAAGGCTTAGCTTGAAATCAATGCGAAACACATGATTTAGCTTCAAATCCATCGAGAAACAAATGGTTTAGCTTCATAATCCTGAGAAACAAATGGCTTAGCTTCAGATACTTGTGATAAACATGATTTACCTTCAACTGCATGCGAAACATCGAGTTATCTTCAAATCCATGCGAAACACATGATTTAGCTTCAAATTAATGCGAAGTAGAAGGCGTAGCTTCAAATCCACGCGACACCAATGATTTAGCTTCAAATACTTGCGATATAATTGATAAAGCTTCAAATGCAGGCGAAACAAACGAATTAGCTTCAAATACATGCGAAACAACTGATTTGGATTCAAATACTTGCGAATATGAACGATGAAGCTTCAAATGGAGATGAAACAAACGAGCTAGCATCAAATCCGTGCGAAACACATGATTTAGCTTCAAATCAATGCGAAGTAGAAGGCGATGCTTCAAATCTATGCGGAACAAATGATTTAGCTTCAAATACTTGCGATATAAGTGTTATAGATTCAACTGCAGGCGAAACAAACGAGATAGCATCAAATCCATGCGGAACAAATGATTTAGCTTCAAATCCATGCGATGTAGAAGGTTTAGCATCAAATCCATGCGACACAAATGATTCAGTTTCAAATATTTGCGATATGAATGATATAGCTTTGAATACAAGCGAAACAAACGAGTTATCTTCTAATACATGGGATTTCAAGATTTAGATTCAAATCAAAGCGAACTGGATGTCCTAGATTCAAATCCATGCAAAACACATGATTAAGCTTCAAGACAATGCTATGTAGAATGTTTAGCTTCAAATCCATCCGACGCAATCAATTAAGCATCAAACACTTGAGGTATAAGTGATATAGATTCAAATGCAGGCGAAACAAACGTGTTAGCTTCAAATCCAAGCGAAACACATGATTTAGGTTCAAATCAATGCGAAGTAGATGGCTTAACTTCAAATCCATGCGAAACAAATGATTTAGCTTCAAATACTTGCGACGTAAATGATATAGCTTCAAATGCAGCGAAACAAACCAGGTAGCTTCAATTCCATGCGAAACATATGATTTAGCTTAAAATTCATACGAAACAAATGATTTAGCTTCAAATACTTGCGATATAAACGATTTAGCTTCAAATACTTGCGATATAAACGATATACCTTCAAATGTAGGCAAAACAAACGAGTTAGCTTCAAATCCATGCGGAACACATGATTTGACTTCAAATCAATGCGAAGCACATGGTTTAGCTTCATATGCTTGCGAAACAAGTGGTTCAGCTTCAGATACTTGTGATAAACATGATTTAGCTTCAACTGCATGCGAAACAAACGAGTTAGTTTAAAATCCAAGAGAAACGCACTATTTAGCTTCATATCAATGCAAAGTAGAATGCTTAGCTTCAAATCGATGCCTTACGAATGATTTAGCTTCAAATACCTGCGATAGAAGTGATATAGCTTCAAATGCAGGCTAAACAAACGAGTTAGCTTCAAGTCTATGCGAAAGACATGATTTAGCTTCAAATTCATGCGAAACACGTGGTTTAGCTTCATATTCTTGCGAAACAAATGGTTTAGATTCAGATACTTGTGATAAACATGATTTAGCTTCAACTGCATGCGAAACAAACGAGTTAGTTTAAAATCCAAGCGAAACACACGATTTAGCTTCAAATCAATGCGAAGTAGAAGGCTTAGCTTCAAATCGATGCCATACGAATGATTTAGCTTCAAATACCTGCGATAGAAGTGATATAGCTTCAAATGCAGGCGAAACAAACGAGTTAGCTTCAAGTCTTTGCGAAAGACATGATTTAGCTTCAAATTCATGCGAAACACGTGGTTTAGCTTCATATTCTTGCGAAACAAATGGTTTAGATTCAGATACTTGTGATAAACATGATTTAGCGTCAAATGCAGGCGAAACAAACGAGTTAGTTTCAAATCCAAGCGAAACACACGATTTAGCTTCAAATCAATGCGAAGTAGAAGGCTTAGCTTCAAATCGATGCCATACGAATGATTTAGCTTCAAATACCTGCGATAGAAGTGATATAGCTTCAAATGCAGGCGAAACAAACCAGGTAGCTTCAATTCCATGCGAAACACATGATTTAGCTTAAGATTCATGCGAAACAGATTATTTAGCTTCACATACTTGCGATTAATTGATATAGCTTCAAATGCAGGCGAAACAAACGTGTTAGCTTCAAATCCAAGCGAAACACATGAATTAGTTTCAAATCAATGCGAAATAGATGGCTTAACATCAAATCCATGCGAAACAAATGATTTGGCTTCAAATACTTGCGACGTAAATGTTATAGCTTCAAATGCAGGCGAAACAAACCAGGTAGCTTCAATTCCATGCGAAACACATGATTTAGCTTCAAATCAATGCGAAGCACATGGTTTAGCTTCATATACTTGCGAAACAAGTGGTTTAGCTTCATATACTTGTGATAAACATGATTTAGCTTCAACCGCCTGCGAAACAAACGAGTTAGCATTAAAACCAAGCGAGACACATGATTTAGCTTCAAATCAATGCGAAGTAGATGGCTTAGCTTCATATCCATGCGAAAAAAATGACTTAGCTTCAAATACTTGCGAATATAAGTGATACAGCTTCAAATTCATGCGAAACAAACGAGTTAGCATCAAATCCATGCGAAACACATGATTTAGCTAAAACTCAATGCAAAGTAGAAGGCGTAGCTTCAAATCCATACGGAACAAATGATATTTCTTCAAATACTTGCGAAACAAATGATTTAGCTTCAAATACTTGCGTTATAAATGTTATAACATCAAATGCAGGAAAAACAAACGAGTTAGCTTCAGATCCATGCGGAACACAAGATTTATCTTCAAATCAATGCGAAGCACATGGTTTAGCTTCATATACTTGGGAAACAAGTGGTTTAGCTTCAGATACTTGTGATAAACATGATTTAGCTTCAACTGCATGCGAAACAAACGAGTTAGTTTAAAATCCAAGCGAAACACACGATTTAGCTTCAAATTGATGCGAAACACGTGGTTTAGTTTCATATGCTTGCGAAACAAGTGGTTTAGCTTCAGATACTTGTGATAAACATGATTTAGCTTCAAATGCCGGCGAAACAAACGAGTTAGCTTCAAATCCATGCGAATTACATGATTTAGCTTCAAATCCAAGCGAAACACAACGTTTAGCTTCGTATTCTTGCGAAACAAACGGTTTAGCTTCATATACTTGTGATAGACATGATTTAACTTCAACCGCATGCGAAACAAACGAGTTAGCATTAAAACCAAGCGAGACACGTGATTTAGCTTCAAATCAATGCGAAGTAGATGGCTTAGTTCCATATCCATGCGAAACAAATGACTTAGCTTCAAATACTTGCGAATATAAGTGATACAGCATCAAATGCAGGCGAAACAAACCAGGTAGCTTCAATTCCATGCGAAACACATGATTTAGCTTAAGATTCATGCGAAACAGATTATTTAGCTTCACATACTTGTGATTAAATGAACTAGCTTCAAATGCAGGCGAAACAAACCAGGTAGCTTCAATTCCATTCGAAACACATGATTTAGCTTAAGATTCATACGAAACAGATTATTTAGCTTCACATACTTGCGATTAAATGATATAGCTTCAAATGCAGGCGAAACAAACGTGTTAGCTTCAAAACCAAGCGAAACACATGATTTAGTTTCAAATCAATGCGAAGTAGATGGCTTAACTTCAAATCCATGCGAAACAAATGATTTAGCTTCAAATACTTGCGACGTAAATGATATAGCTTCAAATGCAGGCGAAACAAACCAGGTAGCTTGAATTCCATGCGAAACACATGATTTAGCTTAAAATTCATACGAAACAAATGATATAGCTTCAAATACTTGCGATATAAACGATATACCTTCAAATGTAGGCAAAACAAACGATTTATCTTCAAATCCATGCGGAACACATGATTTTGCTTCAAATCAATGCGAAGTAGAAGGCTTAGCTTCAAATCGATGCCATACGAATGATTTAGCTTCAAATACCTGCGATAGAAGTGATATAGCTTCAAATGCAGGCGAAACAAACGAGTTAGCTTCAAGTCTATGCGAAAGACATGATTTAGCTTCAAATTCATGCGAAACATGTGGTTTAGCTTCATATTCTTGCGAAACAAATGGTTTAGATTCAGAAACTTGTGATAAACATGATTTAGCTTCAAATGCAGGCGAAACAAACGAGTTAGTTTCAAATCCATGCGAAACACATGATTTAGCTTCAAATCCAAGCGAAGCACATGGTTTAGCTTCATATTCTTGCGAAACAAATGGTTTAGCTTCATATACTTGTGATAAACATGATTTAGCTTCAACCGCATGCGAAACAAACGAGTTAGAATTAAAACCAAGCGAGACACATGATTTAGCTTCAAATCAATGCGAAGTAGATGGCTTAGCTTCATATCCATGCGAAAAAAATGACTTAGCTTCAAATACTTGCGAATATAAGTGATACAGCTTCAAATTCATGCGAAACAAACGAGTTAGCATCAAATCCATGCGAAACACATGATTTAGCTAAAACTCAATGCAAAGTAGAAGGCGTAGCTTCAAATCCATGCGGAACAAATCATTTAGCTTCAAATACTTGCGATATAAGTGATATAGATTCAACTGCAGGCGAAACAAATGAGGTAGCTTCAAATCCATGC